>NW_026931243.1:0-46825 GCF_032062105.1 Saccostrea cuccullata | reverse complement strand
TATTCTATAGTATTACATGTATTTGTAAATTAAGATTAACCTTATTTTTAAAAAGTTAAAATTAAGAGAATATGAACCCACCAAAAATTGTGTATGAGTACAAGTACTGTTATTGTGGTTTAATTTACTAAGGGTGTGATATTGACGTCACAATAGCCGTATCAGCCCTGCAGGGCTGATATGGATTTGCAGGGCTGATACGGATATCAGCCCTGCAAATCCATATCAGCCCTGCAGGGTTGATACGGCTATTGTGACGTCAGCCATATCGCATATGCAAAAAACCTGTATTTATTACTAAGTGTGTAATAAATACGTGTAATATTAAAAAACCTTTATCATGTTTATTATGTTTGGGAATTGTCGTGTTTTTATACGAAATTTAGATATGGATGACTTTTAAATGTATAAATAAAATGATTTGGAAATTATTTTGCAAGGTTGTCTAATTCATACAAATTATAAGGAAATGAAAGCGTGGGAAAAGAAAACAAATCACCTCTTTGATACGAAATATATTTTTTTTCTTTTGATTGCACAATTCTTACACCAAATTTTAGATACTAGTATACATGTATGGCGCCAAAAGCCTCCCATCTTTGTCAATAAATATACACGTTTATTAGAAAAAAAAGGAAGCAAATAAACACTCAAGTTGAAGATAAAAATTGAATTTAATCCAAATTCTTGGCGCAACAAAATCAATTTGAAATCTTAGCGACACGTAAAGTTACATACAAAAACAGATATGATTCAGTTCTGTTAAAAGCATAAAACATGCATTCATGATAATGATATAGTGATTTATTGGAGAAGAAAGCAAAAAGGCAAAAAATAACTGTAAATTGGAATGTTTTATCACATACTCATACGTTACTGCTTCATTAAGCTAGCGCCAGTTCCTTTCAAATAGTCGAAAGGATTAAATTCACATTTCAGCCTCTAATCATAAAATGACTTCCGCAAACTTACAACAGTTCCCTTTGTTGAAATGTCAGTGCCACTTTTGCGTCCCCGAGCATCGGAATTTCTCACTCTGCACTCAGTCAATGACTGAAAAAGTCTGCACACTTCGTTCCGGAAGTAATTTGCCGTTATATAATAGAGGAAAACGTTACAGGAGTATTGCGAAAGTCCGATTTCATCAATTATCTTTTTCGCTGTGAAATAGTCAAAAAAGGATCTCCAGGTTGAGTCTGATCCTATTTCTCTCACGGATAAAGTCTGATCTCCGGGCGGAATTCTATACTGTAAAGCGAATATTATAGCCACTGGGATAACGGTAATAATTCTATAGAATGAGACGCACAGTAGTGTTACCGTGGAAATGCGTAAACGAACTCGATTGTTGTCTTTTGACTTTGTTTTTAAAAGTTTACTACTAAATCCATTCATTTCGTAGGACGGTGCAGTATCCCTTCTAAGTTTTATTGAACGAGACACCGCGTTTATCACAAGGATATTCAACACCAAGGAGACAACTGGGAACACGCAAAACACTAGAATATCACTAACCCAAATCCAGGTTTCGAAAAAGTCAGATCCTGTACCCTGACATTCGCCATCTGACAGTACGGCCCATCCAAATATCTGAGGTACTGCCAGAAGGATGGAAACAAAAATTATCACAACGATTTCTAATGCACCGCGGTTTCTCCTAGAAAACCGCTCACCTTTGAATGGAATGGCAATAGAAATGAACCGTTCGAGGGTGAATCCCATGATAAGAAGCGGGCTCATGTATTGAGCAAACATATAGAAGACGAAGAAGACAGGACACCATGTAGGTTTGTTAAGGGTACTCACGCCCCATGTAAATTGAAGTTCCATGACGGAATGCAGACATAACAACAAAAGGTCAGATAAAGCCAGAACTGTCAAATACAATGCCGATGTATTAGTCTTTCTGATCCGTCTGCTCCAAATCTTGATTGTCAGCGTATTCCCAAAGAGCCCGATAAAATAAAGAACAGGACTGATATATTTGTCCACAAACAAAGCAGTTGGTGCATATAGCTCAAAGACACAAGTGTACCACGATATTACGCCGGAGTAAGGACATAAATCCTCCATTACTGTCGTTGTGTCATTAATAGAATCGTTCATTTTGGTTGTGGCGAGGCAAAATCTTTTAATTTTATTATTGTTCCTTTTTTCTGCTACATCGATGACATGATTATCCTCTCAATAAAAACTTCCATAATTTGTTGGGCTTTTTCGTTCATTTTTCTCTTATTGGAATGTTTGCTATTCAGATTAGACAGAAATCTTCAAAACTTGGTTCACATGATGAAGAAATAAAAGGAAACGTTGTTGACTTTAATAAACTGATCTAGGAAAGGTTCTTGTTTTCAATTTGAATCACAATCAGAAAAAGTACATATGCCCTGCAAAGAAAATTATAGGTCCGTATGTACATGTTTGTTTATATTGAGTTCGTGTGCATTTATACAAATAACGGAACCACTGTGTTGACATCGGAAAGGTTGATATCCGTTTTATTCATGTCTTTATGTTTGTATTTTATACATTTTGTGTATATAAAATAAAATTGTTTTCTATTTTTGGAAAAGATCAAAATGCCGATTGCTGTAGTTAATTCAATAATGACGTTTTGTGATGGAGTAGTACCTTTGATCAGGGGTGCTTAACATTTTTGTTAAATTTTATGCTAAAAGCTGAATAATTATTTCACAGATCGCTTATCATATATAAAAGATGTAAACAGTAAAGGAAAAGGCTCTGGTGTAAACATTTGATAAATATGCAAATTTAGCAAATTTAATATAAGAAAATGTTGCCATTTAACATCGTAAAATATTAATTCTCGGTGGGAACAGAAAATAAATTACACAAAATAAGACGCGTATATGATATCGAACATATATTTTCCACTAGGGGAAAAAGACTGAATTCAACCCAAGTCGAAAATGAAATTTTGATTGAGATAAGCAGATAAGGTTTCATGAATGGATGGATTCCTTCATTTTTTTTTTTTAAATATGGTTACCTTTTTGTATCTACAAAATTGTTGCAACTATATTTAAATGTTAGTCTACCATGAATAATTCTCTCAACACATATATATATTGTGAAAACCTAAGTTTTTTGTAGATTTACTAGTAACGCGAACAATATTATTAACGAAGATTCCATTAATTTTTAATGCAAAAATTTTCTATTCAAAACGTAAAAAAAAACTTTTTTTCAATACAGTCATGTAAAAGTATTACTGATTTCTTTTGCATGTACAAGAGTCGTTTTTCGTTCATCAAAGAAAAACATAGTAAAATATTTGAATTTATTTGAAATTTGTGTAACATTTCTGCATTTTAAAATTTTAATCAATTTAGCAGCTTGTTTGAAAAATAATTTTTATATTGAAAGAAATCTGAAACAAATGAAAAAAAATATTACCTGGGCACACTTTTCGAATTATATCCCATTCATTGCACAGCCGAGTTTGACCTTATGTAGCTATTATCACTAAATTAGCCTGGATTGTGATAAATGGCAATCAGTTGCTCCTACTCCCTGAGCTACGCGCTCAGTCACTGAAGGAAGACTTCGCATACACTGAGGCGATCCACTGCTTGAAGCCGTATTTATGTCTATTACAACGATTCATTTTTCACACTATGATGCGCGTTCTTTGGTTCAGGGCGAAAATGATAATAACATATTATCATATTATCACTACAAGCGTACAACTAATGTCAAACATCTTACTTGAAGTGGAATGTTTTCATTGAATCCGTTTGAATGAAATATTCAGAGACTGGTCTGAAAGGACGCTTTTAGTTATTTTTTCAAAAAGGTTTTAATGCAGATTAGGTACAGATTAGTGACTTCTCCCCGTCTTAGGGGATTTAATGAATGCGAATACGATAAATCAGCCCTGATTCTATTTTTAAAATATCCTGTTATATCATTACTTTTAAATATTCGTGTACATTTACTTTAAACGATGAAATAGGTGTCCCTTGATCTTTTCCATTGCATGTTCATATACATGTGTCATAAGATTAATTCTTTTGGCACTAATGACCACTTTATATGCATACATGTACATGTAAGTTTCTCTTACTGAATATAATTAATTGTGCTTTATAATTTGCATTACAAATATGTAAAGAAGATGGAAGAACAAGGCGTGCAGAATGCTTATACATGTACATGTAGCTTCAGATATCAAGAAATCATATTCATTTTGTGAATTAAGTATTTAAATTAAGTTTGCATCATTGAAATTTATGAAATTCTAAGAAACAAAACTTCTCTGAGAAAAAAAGTATTCTTTTATTAGAGTTTTAGATAGTATATATTCGTGGGATTCGAACACTAGCAATAAAAATGCGAAGAATCATATTGTTTTCAGACTAGCGCGCTAACCACTACGCTACACAGCTCATGATGAATTGTGGCATTTATGAATCACATGTTTGTGATATAGCCATTGACTTTATGGACTTGAAGTATTTTTCGGAAAGATGCAAATGATTTGTCATGAAAGTGTACTTTTAAGGTATAGGGGGTCGATCCTTGCTCCATATTTTCGTAAAACAAAAATTTTAATGTTTATTTTATTGCTTATTATTTTTATATAGGCACTTCCTCTGGCTTATCCTCCCATCTTCTTTAATACACTGTAATTTTAATAATTAATTAATTAACATTAGATCCCCGAACTATAATTTCCGATTTAAAAAAAAAAATTGAAACCATTGGAAGAGGAGTATAAGCCAGCTAAGGATATATTGAGCTAAAAAGACTTAATACCCTGGAGGAACAAATTCATAGAACAGAGTAGGTTTAACTAAAAACAACCAGATGGGAAATTAAGGCAATACAAATTCCGGAATATCTATGAAACAACTACAATACTAAGTAAACTGTAAAATAACTATTGGACTTAGTTTGTGCGCCCGGGTGTTCGTTAAAAGAAATTTGAAGACATCGTTTTCAAAACGCAACCACACCAGAAACTAATTCTTGCAGTTACCATTAAGCATGGAAATAGATGTACAGTAGCTAAGAAGTTGCCATCGAATAGATACTAGTATGTGCATCTCACTTTAGGCTATCTGATAAGGAAATTCCATCAATTTTTACATATTTCTGAAAGACAGCATTCAAAGCCAATTACAGGGCAACAATAATTCTTGTCACTCTATAATGCATACTGTATTTCTCTTAAATCTGCAGTACCATTCCTTGTATAAACCTCAATAAGCAGTTAATAAATGCACCGTTTTCTGAGGAAATGAAATGATTGGGGGCTATTTTCTTGTGACATGTAAGACTCCCCGTGATCAGGACAAATAAATTATCCATTTGTAAATCAAATACATGACACTGATTGAAACCTCATGGTGTTTAAATCGAAAATTATATTCCAATAATTTCTATGACCTTAAATTATTAGTTGATGAGTTTAAAAGATATTAATCTTTACGATGTTCAAATTAATATAGAAACGAAATATCTTAAAATTCAATTCAATGCTTATAAAATGCAAACAAAATTTTTTCGTTTAATTAACAAAAAATGATAAGGTTTGGACAAAGTGACATAACCTGCATGAGAAGACCATATGCATTGTGTTATTGCATATAATTGTTTAATTTAAAAAATAATAAAATAAGGCCGCATTGGTAATCTACTACTTTTTAACTTGATAAAACACGACTTTAAAACAATTGAGAAAGGAAATAAAATATAAATCCTTTATATCTAACCTCAGTAACCCGACCCCTCTCTCTATTTATTGGCGGTAGTGGAATATATTAGTTCTATGCTTAATATAATAATCACTAATATACTTTCATGTAAATTAGTTGAATCTGATTGGTCGAGAAACATTTGTTAATAATCACTAGACCCGCTGAATAATGAAACCACGCCATCCAGCGTAGCAACGGTCAACATTGCTTGACAACGGTTGATATTCCAAAAATAGCGACTGCGCAGAATTTATGCGTGCACGGTTCACTGTTATATGTATTTGTATAAAACAATCAGTATAATATAATAAATGTTGCATGAAGTTAAGTGTAACATTGAAAATTTTCACCCCAAGAAAACCATTGTCAACCGAGGCGCACATTGAAAATTTTCACCATAAGAAAACCATTGTCAACCTCGGCTGCGCCTCGGTTGACAATGGTTTTCTTGAGGTGAAAATTTTCAACGTTACACTCAACTACATGCAACATTTATATAATAATTCCTATTTGTATGTAAATTTGAGTTTGCATAATGACGACTTTAAAAACAAATCCAGTGCATATATTGACGAAGGTACATGTACTCTGTAAGCGTTAAAATCGAAATGTTCTAGAATGGTCAGCGTTTTATTTAAGTGGTACATTAACTTCTTGCAACTGACAGATTAACAGATTCACATTAACACCTTAAGGACGAAATGTTTTGGAGACTGGTTTATCAATAACAATATACACTGTACCAATGACTTATCCATAAATACGTAATAGAAAATACACTCAATAATGCGCAAATGATGCTGGAATTACAATCTTTTGTAAAGGTGCATGAACTTGGATTGAAAATTGTGAAGAAATTCTTTCTTGTTGTCTAAAAAATGTCAGCATATTTGTTGACGAGATTAGACAAACGCAAAATTTAAGGTTTAACATCCTCACTCAAAAGCGCATATTTCTAATATCTATATCAAAGAATAAGTTCCACCCCTTAATTAAGTCGATGCCTTGCAAAGAAAATATCTCATTGTTCTGTAAATTTTTACACCGGACACTCGCCTTTTAAGGAAAATAAATCAATACAGGACAGGCTTCAAACCAATTTTCTATAATACACTGACCCCAATGCATTGATTTTGAGCTTGCTTGACTCCTGCATAATATGTATGAATTTATAGTTTCTATTGATCCTTTGGTCAGCTACACAATTAAGTCAATGATCAGGTAGGATTTTAATAAAAGATCTTGATATACAGCGTATCTGCTAATAAGCGCTGAATTTTTTTCTTTGTTTTAAAATAAAAATAAAAAGTCGCCCCCTTGGCCCCGTGTTTTTTTTTAGCGATTGCTTCCGAGTCTTGGATTTAAGAGTTGATCTTAATGTCGCGGGTTCGAATCTCAGGTCACTGGCTGCGGGGTCTTTTGAATTCGGCTTATGTGGTCTCATCCAAAATACCGGTCTCAACGTCCCGCTGTGGGATACGAACCTTTGACACAAGGATCAATTCATTACTGTCCAGAGACTCAAACGCTCAAACAAATGCGCCTGCTAGGCTATTCTTCCGCTTTTGTAAAATATGCACGCAATTTATACAAATTTTATAGATTACTTATGTTTTCTTCGTAAAGTCTATAAGATTGAGCAAATAAATGCTGTTTTTCTTTGAATTTCTACGAGATACTTGTAGAATGGTAACTGAATCCGTTTGTTTACATTGAACTCTAAACACAGTGATCCTTTAATGCAGCTTTATCTTTTCATTATTTGGTGACTAGTCCTATAGCTGTTCGTTCGAACAGTAACTATTTTAGGACAACTGTTAAAGCTCTCAGCAAGCTTTTGCTTTATTAGAATCTCTGTTTGTTTATTTTGAATGCTGGCGTGCGAATGCAGCACATATATAAATCAAAACAAAATGAATTTCAAAAGCAAGAATTGCTGATGTCATTTTCTCTCAGATAGTTTAATCTTTCAGTTAATTTTTAAACCAGAAGTCTCTGTCGAGACTGAAGCTCTACTGGTTTTTACTTATAGCAAAGGAAGAGAAAAGCAGCATTTCGGAATTAAAACTTTACAACAGCAATAAATAGAATAATGATCCTTGATTAAGTCTCTCTATGTTCTTAGTGTAGTATACTTGCATGTCACATTATATTATAATCAGCCTAAAACTGTATTTGGGGTAGCATTTTGAAAGTATTTTACAGAAATTTCTATTTTTAGTGACCAAGGCAAAAAAATGTTCAAAAAATGATAAGCAGAACTGTGTATCTTAGTGTAGTCTACTTCTGTGCAAAATTATATTGAAATCAGAACAAAACTGTAGGAGGAGTAGCATTTTGAAAGTATATCACAGAAAGTTCTATGTTTAGTAACCATGGCAACACCATTCATAAAAATCGAAAAACGATGCACAGAATTGTGTGTCTTAGTGTAGTCTACTTGTGTGCCAAGTTATAATGAAATCAGACCAAAACTGTAGGAGGAGTAGCATTTTGAAACAATTTCACAGAAATTTATATTTTTTGTAACCACGGCAACACCGTTCATCGAAATTAAAAACCCATATACAGAATTATGTACCTTAGTGTAGTCTACTTGTGTGCCAAGTTATATACTGAAATCAGACCAAATCTGTAGGAGGAGTAGCATTTTGAAAAATTGTTTCAGACAGACGGATGGACGCCGGACGCATTACTATCGCATAAGCTCTTCTGGTCTCTGACCAGTAGAGCTAAAAACGCAATGTTTCTGGCACAAAATGGAAAAAAATATCGAATGACATTAATTGGAAAATTAAAGACAATGAACAGAATCTTCTAACTAATGTCTGTCTTAAATTGTACGTTTAACATGACTTCGAAACATTCAACAGAAAAAAATAAAGGAACTTTATAAAAGAAACGAAATTAACTCCAAAGAATATTGTCTATATGTAACTGTAAATGCAACAGGAATGGTCATTTTCTTGAACAATGTTAAAGGATCTTCGTAGTCCCACCGTTCACGGTAGCTCAGCCGGTAGAGCGCTCGCTTCGTGATCGCGAGGTCGCGAGTTCGTACATGTATCTCGGCCGCGACTGACCCCGTCAATAAAATGGGTAGCAACTGTTCCTTCGCCACGCGCTCGGCACTTTGAAGTGAAAGTTGCGGGTCCTTCGGATGAGACCTTAGAAACCGAGGCCCCGTGTCAGCGGCAGGCGTTGGCACGATAAAGATCCCTCACTGCTCAATGGCCCCGAGTGCCGAGTAAAGGTCAAAATTTGAAGCCCTTCACCGGCATACGGTGACGTCTCCATATGAGTGAAAAATTCTCGAGAGGGACGTTAAAGAATATACAATCAATCAATCTTCGTAGTCCTGGGTTCGAATCTACGGGTTGCGGAGACAAGTCCAACGAAATCAATATGAGGGGACCGAACCATGTCACAGTAGGCGCTGGCACGAAAAGAACTAATGCTATAAGAGCCAAGTAAAATATAGGTATCTTCGGCCAAATCGTGGTGTGTCTTTTTGTGAGCAAAATTATTGTAGAGACGTCTTAGTAGGGCACTGATAATTATATTTATTTCGGCAGCTCCCAATATTCCTTATTTGTCTAGATACACGAAACTATAAGTGCTAAGCACTTCGGAAGCTTTCTTCGAGTGTTTTAACAACGATCGTTGCATGTATTGCTGCAATTTCCATTTATAGTGACAACCTTAGACATTATATAATTATATGGAAATGGAGCAACTTTTCGTTGGAAAATTGACAATCAACATAAAGCGAAGGTTTTAGGACAATTTTCACGATTTTCATAACGTAATTCATGATCTATTTTTTTTTTATAACAACAACTTTTATTTTTTGGCGATTCATAACGTTATTCATGATTTTTTTTATTTATAAAAAAAGAATGTCTAAGACAAAATTATCCAAAAGCAAGTCAATGATTGTTCTTGTCACAAAGAACAAAATTTGCGTCAAACGAAACAGTCTCTCATATTTAGTATCCTTGGATGACAATCAAGACAAAGCGAAGTTTTTAGGACAGTTTTCATTTTTTAAGAATTTTATAACGTAATTCATGATCTAATATATATTTTTATATAACAATTGACAACTTTTATTTTTACGCGAATTATAACGGTATTCATGACCATTCTTATGAAAATGTCTTTGGACGAATTTGTCCAAAACAAGTCAATGATGCCCATTCTATATTGTTATTGTCACAAAGAACAAAATTTGCGTCAATCGAAAAAAATATGTCATTTATGTCAGGCACGTAGCATCGATTTTGAAAGGGGGGGGCAGCCACAGAATTTTTTTTTTTACTTACCTGAAAAAGTTGACAAGCAAAAAAAAAAAAAAAAGGAAATTTGCCCAAAGTCGAAAATCCTATTTCGGGGGGGGGGGGGGGGCAGGCAACCAGCCTTTCAATGATCATTTTCAATAGTAAAAGTATTGTTGGCAAAAAAAGGGGCAGCCCCCCCCCCCTCTTGCTACGTCCCTGTATGCTGATATTTATATTAAAACGAGAGGTTAATTTCTCTTCTTAGATCTTTTTTTTCGATAACACAAAAAATGACTGAGCAGGAAGATGCTCAAAGTATTTTTTCAACACAACAGCTTTTGATCATCTTGTTAATTTTATTATATATACTGGTATATTAGATTAATATAATAATTAATTTACGCTGTTGAAATATTTATTCTCCAACTTAAAAGTGGGCTTTAATTTTTACAAGGTCTTATTCAAAACACTATGATTTTCCAAAATGTTTTATGAAGCAAAAATGTATGATAGACTGTTCTTTATAATAGCTCAACACAGGGACGCAGCAATACTTTTACTATTGAAAATGTTCATTGAAAGGCTGGTTGGCCCCCCACTTTATACTAAAGTAAAGTAATATGAAGGAAATATAGTATTGTAAGCTTAAAAAATGGATATCGAAAGGAATTGGTAGTGAAAAAAAGTTTGCCTCTACAACCCCCCCCCCCCCTAAAAAAAAGATTTTCGACTTAGGCCAATTTTTATTTTTTTGGCTTGTCAACTTTTTCAGGTAAGTAAAAAAAAAAAAAATTAGTGGCTGGCCCCCCCACTTTCAAAATCGATGCTACGGTCCTGCAACAAGAAATATCCGAGGCAATGCTCACTACTGTAGTTATATCCCCGCTCATATTGATATACGCAAGTTCAGTTTATACCAGCAGATGCACAGATAAATAGGAAGCTGACATCAGATTCATAAAAGAATAAGTCCCACCACATGGCATGCCTAAAAAAGAATGTGCTAAAATTTCAAGCATTAGCAATGAATACTTCCCAAGAAAACTGAAAATTTCTTATGGACAGACACACATACACACACAGACACACAAGGGTAAAACAGAACCCCTCTTCTTTGGAGCGGAGGTATAATAATGGTCAACGCAGTCTTACGTTTGACTCTAAAAACCATTTCAAAACACGAAAATCCCATGTCAAAGTAATTACAAAATCATATCTAATCTGGATGTCCTTGTCATCCAAAATCTTACAAAATACGATGCAAACTTTTAAAATGTAAACTCTCAAATCCCCATTAATAAATTTATTGGCTTGAAAGGTTGTCTATTCAGTACTGTTGTCTATCGCGATCAATTTCGTTGGAACCTACATGTATGGTGTTCGGAATAGACAAATTTAACTGTACAGCAATGTCCATTTCAATCGGTCTTCTTAGTAAGAAAACCTTAACTGTAGACCAATTTCATATAATAAAAACGTATTTTTAACTGCTCTTCTTGTGGGAACCTTCATTAAAGTATGCTAGAAACCGTAGACTTGTTTCCTGTACAAGGAGTGTAGAATCTACTTTGTACTCATTGATACATAATGTATTCATGGATGCTTATGTAAACAGAGTTTAGATAGGGGGCAAACTCCTACACTACTAAAACATCCTTGACTTTTCGCACTTAATGAAAAATCAGATTAACTAATTTGCATGCAAAGCCATTGCAAGCCCTTTTTGTTTTTGTTGCACCAAACCAGAGCCAGATCTATATTATTTAGGCAATATTAACCGAACACACCTAAATATTTCATAATGTTGGACAAAAAAAATCTTTTTCAACCATTGTTTATTTTAAGATTTCTAACATTTCAGCTTATATCAATTTTAACGTACTGAAGTACTGAAAAAAATTATATAATCAATGTATATTTAAATATTAAATAGATTTACAGACAATAATTACATATATATAGGTAAACAATCTTTTTGATTCGTATTATCATAATTGTTTTGTTTTGATAAAACATAGCTACTTATTAACGCAGCTTGGGGTAAGAAGGTTCATTGCTATCAACTGGATTGGATTGCTATCAACTGGATTGGATTTCTGATAAAAAAAAAAAAATCACTGAAAACATGTACTGAATTTATACATGCATTAAAGATAATTATTTGTTACACTTCTATATAAAACATAAGACAGTTCAATGTTCATTTACTTTTTAATTATTTGTATTAATAGTAAACAATATGAAAATATGCATAGGGAAACAAACACATTTTATTAAATTGGTATTATCTTAATTGTTTTGATAAAACACACATATTAACACCGACGGAGATAAAAATGAACGCTATCAACTCAGAAAAGCCGGAAAGCATTGTAAAATGACTCTATCTTCGATCATGGATGCCCTTAAACCGATCATAAAGAACTGTTGATACAAAAGAATCCCTATATTAAGTGCTCTTAAGACGTTAAATCGAATGTAATTAAAATAAATCTACTAAAAGTTGTTTCCTTTGAAATATCCACGGTTAATGCTTTTACTCTGCCTCTTATTCCACTAAAATTCCACTGCCTTGCTTGTCACACTTCCATTACTTGGTTCTGATGGGTGGGAGTAACCTGGAAGATGACCTGATCTGATGAATCGGTAAGGACAATGAAATACTTGTGGAGCTAGAAAAAGGAACATTAGTATATATACGCTTCGAATTAAGAATCTTTAAGATATATCCGAATATAGTTTATTTCATAAGATATTTTCACTTTTGGGGACGCGACTAAAAAATATTCCCTCTTCAATTTAAGGTTGAAACTAAATAAAATATATAAATTTTAATCTTGAAAAGGACTATTTTTAAGTCGCGTCCCCCCCCCCCCAAAAAAAAAATATCTTATGAAATAAAGTATATTTAGATATATCTAAAAGATTCTTCGAAGCGTATACATGACAAAATGATACAAAATATTTTTTTTTAAAAACCAAACAAAAACATATTATAACAAAACAAGATGTGTTTGTAAAACACAGTGCGCACGGCGGCAACAAATTTCGAAAAAAAAACTTTTTTAAGCATATAGGGCACAGACAAGGTCACAAGCTCTTTGACCTTAGTGTTATTAGGAAGAGCTTAATAAGTGGAGTATGCATGTCAAATATGAAGTCTCTATCTCCATTACAGTTCAAAAGTTATGGCGAAGGTTGATGTTGAAAACAGACAGACAGACAGGACAATAACAATGTACGCCTTAGATCTATCGATCCGGGCGCATAAAAAATTTCCTTATTTCACTTTACTGTAGAAAAAAGGGGGTTCAACCAGCCTTTCAATGAACATTTTTTACAATAAAAGTTTTATTTTTGGAAAAAAAAGTGGTTGGCAGGCCCCCTGTTCCCCCTGTTGCTACATGCCTTGGAAAAATTACGATAGACAGAAAAGAAAACAATATTCATAAACAATACTCGGCTTCCTCCCAGATTTCTCGATTAACTAGGCTCAATCAGACATCTGTCACTTGGCACCAACCTCCATTATTTTAAGGGATTTTTATCGATACTTTGTCCCCGGGCTTCAACTGTGTCAAACCCTAAAATCTCTCGAGATTACGTCAGTCATTATTCTGATTAATTAGGCAGGCATGTCTGTTTTAGGATGATGAAGTGGACTTGGTATATGTGTCAAACAAAATATATTTACTCACAAATGCATGAACTTTGAAGGTTCAAGTTCAAACGTCTATTCAATGAAATATAAGGAGATACCGAACAGTTTTCGAGCTCTAAAGTCTATAAAACAATACAAATGAGGAGCAGAGCAAACACGGAATTCTAGAACATCAGAGGTGGTATAAAGTGTCGTGGAAGAGTTGGCACCCCTGTCAACCGGTTACACCCACCGTGTACTCCTTGTCATGATCGGGAATGAATGAAAAAAAAATCTGTCGACAACTCGGTGTGTAAATTATGATCTATCAATTTAATTGAGAGATCATGATTTACACACTAAGTTGTCGACAGATTTTAGTGTGAAAAACGTCAGTCAACATTTGACTAAATGGTAGATAATATTTGGTGACAAGGTCATTGTATCGTCGAATTGGACAATATGAGAATGTTGATACTCCTGTTTTATCAACTTGTTTGTCAACAACTATACCTCGTTAAAGAAATTGTCCATACGTAAAGCACATGACGTCAATCGGAGGAGATCGAATAATTCGTATGCTTATATGTTTTTTTATACGTCCTTTCGATAAAATTTCATTCATACAGAGAAACTAACATCTGGAGGAATGCAAATTTAATCCTTTAATCGACACTGAGGGCGCGCCTTTTGAGCACCGATAGATTACATGTAAAATAGTTTATACAAAAAAATTCTCCATTTTGAAGAATCATGAAGTGCAAAACACAATTATCTTCCACCTAGCTCCTTGATGGAACAATTCATTTTTTTTGACTATTTCATGACTTACTTAGCTCCGGTCAAATTATAAAGCCAAACATAAATCCCGGAAAATTGATTGTATCTCAGATTTATACCATAATTACATAATTCTTTGGAATGGAAACCTGTCTTTAAGTGACTACAAAACTAAAAAGGCAATTTTATCTCTCTATTACGACTATACATAGATATTTTTAGATCTTAGTGTATTTCTAAGTGGATTTTACTAATAGTAACTGTTAATTGCCAATATGTATCTAAAACGAATCTTCTTTGATTGCTGTAATAAAGATAACTTATTATATAATTTCTGAATCATGCAAAAAACCTGTACAATATTTTACAGTCAGATACAACAATGGGATTAGCGCATTAAAACCGATTAAGACTCTGTGAAAGCTTTCTACCTCCTTTTTTAAGTTTGCCGTTTTACATGTCAAATTAATAATTCTTCTTAATGAAGTAGTCAAAGACATTTTTACCGACAGAGAGAGATAGAAGCCTTTTTGCATTACATGCCCTTTACATGGCATGTTGGTAAGAGGTTCAACAAAACAAATGGAATATATGGAGATAACTAATAGTATTCAAGCTCAAAATTTCATAAAACGATACAGAATAAGAGCAGAGCAAAACACGAACCTCCGAACGTCGGAGGTGGAATCAGGTGCCATGGAGGAGTGAGCATCTCCTGCTTACCGGTCACACCTGCCGTGTGCTCCTTGCCATGTTTGGTTTTTAGATTACCATTAACGGCTTTTTCAAGTAAAATATCCAAACGTAATATTAGTTTTACAGGGTACTTTTTTTCTTCCATTTATTTATTACCTAAAAAATCTTATACGAAAGCACCTGTCCACCATTTTTTCTTTTAACTACGACAGTTTTACCCGACGAAACTTTAGAGAAGAACCTTTTTGTAAACTTAAACTCTATATTTATTTACTTCTGATTGCAAAGCATACAAGCTAATTAACATATGCATGTACCGAGTTTGTCAACAGTGTTCGATTAGTCAAAGTCTATTCAACATAACAAGCTTTGATTATTGAGCGTTGGACTTCCGTTTACGAAGAGTGTGATGTAATTTGCATCGGTGTCTGATTCTCCCGGGAAAAAGACGTTCTGATATTGTTGGATTTTCACACCCGACCCATTAACAGTGTAATTACTTGGAATGGTTGGAAATGATAACATGATGAAAGGCATTATTCCTTTGACGATGGAGGTGACCAATATTGTGGGATATAATGTAATTTTTTTTACCCAGTGGAATTTGGATCGAACCGAGCCACACTGGTTCAGTTGATGCATACGTACTTCTTCCGTGTCATGTTGGTTTAGTGACGTTGAAAAAAAATCTCGAATGATAGTGTACTGACCATCTGAAACCACTTCTGAAATCACTCATTTTAGAGTAACATTTGTTTTGATGAAAAAAGAGTGTTTTATTTCACTCGTGAAATAAGTCTTTCGGATGACACATTTCTAAGTTTTACGTAAATCAGCCGAGAAAACATGTACGCAAATGTATGTCTTCCAAAAAAACCAGGCACTATTTTTCACCAATGAAGATTAATAATGAGCAATTTCTAATTTTAAAATTGCAGGAATATCAGTGAAGTCTAAACACTTAGGCAATCCTTAAAAATCAAATCTAATTACATGAAATATATTTTAATTTGGAACTAATCAAAAAAATTTTATTACTAGTGATTTAGGGAAAAAATAGATTTTATGATATTGTACGTGAATGAAAATATATATTTTCATAGAAAATATCCATCATCAAGTTCAGATCAGTTAATCAATAATAATTGTTGGAAAAAGTACAGACATTTGATTTAAGGATTTATTTCAGGGTAATAAATTACCAATCTTAACTCATTATGACTATGAAGTCTTTCGACAATGTATATTCAATAACAGTTTTCTTATCAAAACAATTTCTTTTACCAATCGAAACCATATCTTTCACGAACAATGAATAAAAACTTCATACTACATTTATTGAAATTGAACAATTATTTCTTTTTGGGGGTATGTGGATAATCCTACATGAAGATACATCAATAGATGTAGCTTATGTGATCTTAAGGCAGCATAGATATATCAACAACATCTATAGAAAAAAAAAATGACGAACAGGAACATAAAATCTACAGGAAAATAAATTCGGAAGACTTCATAGAATACCGAGCAATCATAATCAATACCATAATCCATGTTAATGTCATCGTACACAATATATTTCCAGATTTATATCTAATTCAATACACAAGGGTATAAGGAAAAAGAATAATGAATTGTTTATGCACATATTGCCCTCTACAAAATACAAGAAAAGTTACTTTAGTGCATTTATGTAGATGCTAACAAACCCCGTTTTGTTACTGAATGTAATGAAATACAAGAAAAGGGTTCAAAGTCCGAATGTGGGTCCAGCTGTTCAGTTCATTTTTTACCAGTTCTTTTTTTTTTAAATTTAACATGTTTAATAGCATAAGATAATAATATTTTTTTTGAAATAAGTAATTGAAAGTTTAATTTTCCCCGTTTTTTTTTATTCAATAGTATAAAGTAATATTTTTTTTATTATAAAAAAAATTGAAAGGTTAATTACAATTATTTTCAGTGTTACTAATGATTGGTGAATTTTGGGAGTACTGTTTTCTCTCGTGAACTGGGAACATTTATTTGGAGGCCTTCGGCAAATAAATCACTGCGATGATAATCGAAAAATAATCTGAGATGCTAAAAAATGCGGAATAAAATGACGCTGTGATGTTTATGTCTATGCTAGTAAGCACTGAAAGGCGTAAAAAAACGACTAAGAAACAGTGAATCCGTAAACTGAATATGATAAACTGTTCTACCAGCGATGGATTATTATTGTCATTATAGATTTTTAGTCCTGTAACGATGGGACAAAACGCGAAAAATGTATTAAGATAATGTCTCCAGTATGAGGAGGATTATAAATGACATAAGAATGGCTTAATTGTAGGAAAAGATTATCTACTAAGATTTGTCTGATAATACTAAGACTTAGCATGCATGACCTACTTCTGATCAAAATAATTGGAATTATAGTACATGCAGTTCATTGCAATGAAGACAGAAATCTCGAATCTGAGGAATTATTGAATCTGCAAATTGTTATAAAAATACATATAAGAATCATTTATTTCATTCTAATAATGTCATTGCAGTCCGGATGACCGGACTGCTCCACAGTACATGTATATATATATATATATATATATATATATATATATATATATATATATATATATATATATAAGTTTAAGTTTTGGTGTATGGGTATTGAGGTGGTAGAAGTTATTCAAAATTAAAAGCTATATATACATTTAAAAGATTCTACATCACTATTTCCTTTTAATTCCCTTGATAAATTACGAAATTCACAATATATATTTACACCCATAGAGCGCATCTTTAAAACAAGAGGCCCATGGGCCACATCGCTCATCTGAGTAACTTGGGTGATGCGGTTCTTTACCAGATTTCCCCTCTTGCTATACCTATCGTGCCCCCTACCCCTCCCCTTTCATGGTTTTAGTAATTTGGAATCTACACTACCCCAGAATGCTTTCAAAATAAGTTTCAGCTTTCCTGGCCCAGTGGTTCTTGAGAAGAAGATTTTTAAAGATTCGTTATATACATTTCTATGTAAAACTTGGATACTCCCTATTGTGGCCCCGCCCTAAACCAGGGGGTCATTATTTTAAAAATTTAATATCTACACAACCCAAGAATGCTTCCACATAAGTTTCAGCTTTCCTGGCCCAGTGGTTCTTGAGAAGAAGATTTTTAAAGATTTGTTGTATACATTTCTATGTAAAACTTAGATTCCCTATTGTGGACCCGCCCTACCCCGGGGGTCATGATTTTAACAATTTAATATCTACACTACCCCAGGAAGCTTCCAGAAAAGTTTCAGCTATCCTGGCCCAGTAGTTCTTGAGAAGATTATAAAAGATTTGTTCTATATATTTCTATGTAAAACTTGGATTTCCTATTGTGGCCCCGCCCTACCCCAGGGGGTCATGATTTTAACAATTTAATATCTACACTACCCATGCATGCTTTCACATAAGTATCAGCTTTCCTGGCCCAGTGGTTCTTGAGAAGAAGATTTTTAAAGATTTGTTCTAAACATTTCTATGTAAAACTTGGATTCCCTATTCTGGCCCCGCCCTACCCCGGGGGTCATGATTTTAACAATTTAATATCTACATTACCTAAGGGTGCTTCCACGTAAGTTTCAGCTTTCCTGGCACGGTGGTTCTTGAGAAGAAGATTTTTAAAGTGATTTGTTCTATACATTTCTATGTAAAACTTGGATTCCCTATTGTGGCCCCGCCCTACCCTCAGGGGTCATGATATTAACAATTTAATATCTACACTACCCCAGGATGCTTCCACAAAAGTTTCAGCTTTCCTGGCCCAGTAGTTCTTGAGAAGATTTTAAAAGATTTGTTCTATATATTTCTATGTAAAACTTGGATTTCCTATTGTGGCCCCGCCCTGCCCCCGGGGGTCATGATTTTAACAATTTAATATGTACACTACCCAAGGATGCTTCCATATAAGTTTCAGCTTTCCTGGCCCAGTGGTTCTTGAGAAGAAGATTTTTTAATGACCCCACCCTATTTTTGTCTTTTCTTGATTATCTCCCCTTGTAAGGGGGATTGGCCCTTTTCGTATATAAAGTTGCCTACTGAGTATCATTATTATCGAAAAAATTTTTACATATCATTTAGACGCATGTCTTATTAACACATATCGAAGTGGTTTCAATTGATGATCAAGCCTCATTTCCGTTAATTGTTTGCTTCATTTGTTTCCCGGGCGACCATTGATGACTACATCATGGTTTTCTTGTTGTTTTAAACGTTTAAGTTTGAGCTTGTGAATTTGAATCCCTTTCTTTTGTGTAAAATATTTTCTTTTTATACCGTCATTTAAATAAATGACAGAATATGTTTGAGTTTATTTTAAATAAGATTGATTGTATATTGTTTAACGTCCCTCTCGAGAATTTTTTACTCATATGGAAACGCCACCACTTCCCGGTGCAGAGCTGCAAAATGAAATTTTGTCCTATACTCGGCACTGAAGGCTATTGAGCAGGGAGGGATCTTTTTCGTGCCAGCACCTACTGCGACACGGGGCATCGGTTTAAACGGTCTCATCCGATAGACCGGTCTCCACGTCCAACAGAGGGATTTGAACCCGCGACGTTAGGATCAACTCCTTACTTTGCGACTTAAGAGCAGACGCTCTATCCACTGCGCCACGCGGGCGACTATTTTAAATAAGAAAACACAAAAATTAGCTGCGGTGAGCTTGCCGAACATTTGAAGACATACTAGTAAACGTTTTCAGGTCGAAGAATCATATTTGTTTTAGTCAAGAATACTCTATGATAAAAGCATTCTACATATCCGTGGATATAATTAAAAAAAAAATGTAACAAGAGATGTTTGTTAAACACTTATCCCCCCCCCCCCACTCCCACATAATCAGAGTTTTTCTAAGTCCAATGGATTTAACTCTGTCAAAAATGGATCGATCGTACCTAAAACAGAACTTGACCTAAATGTTTTTATTATAAATCTGTATATAACTGAAATTCATTTCAGTGTGTGCAACCTCTACAAAGAAAATGAACGGAAACTGCAAATAATTGGAATTTTTCTAAGTCCAAGGGGCATAACTCTGTCCGAAATAGCTCGGTCGTAACAGAAACAGAACATGGCCTAGATATAGACTACTGATTAATATGTGAACCAAATTTCCTTTCAATATATGTAACATCTGCGGAGAAAATGAACAGAAACTGATGATGGAAGTAGACAGAACTGACAGACAATTCATGATGAATGATGATTTCAAACGAGAATGCTGGTATTATTGTTGATATTCAACAACTTGTTTGTCAATAACTTACCGCGTTTTAGAAATTGTTTACACCTAGACCGTGGTTTAGCATATTAAATCGAGGGATATAAACCCTGTAGGTGATAAAGGTATACTGTATAAGAAAGGGGAGTTGACGATCAAAAATTTAGTCATTACGTTTATCATAAAGCTTGGTTTTTTAGATATTAACCATTAAAGTTTTTTCTAGTAAAATATCCAGATATGAAACAGATCTGTCAGACTCAGTAGTATATGTTTCTTTTATTGCAAGCTCACCGTGATATGTCGAATCGATATGTTCTGCTTCAAATGAATAAAAACTAGTGCTAATTGTAACGGGGACCGTTACATATGTTCCCCAAACGCTCCTCATGTCTCTTTTCGTGCCTTATTCCTCTAAGACCTTTTATAAATATGCGAAGTATCCAAGGATTTCATTTAAGAATATAAAAGTTACAATGTATATATATATATATATCGTTTAACGTTTTGCATGCGCGCACACGTACATGTACATGCATATGCAAGATAATTATGGCATGTTGGTTAAGCGATTAACATATCTTTCTATCCCGCGAATCAAAGAAAAAAATGCATATATAAAGTTACCATTTTGCAAGCATATGTCAAAAAATATCGATTCACATTTTATTTCACTACTTATTTTAACCTCGGACTCACAATTGGTTTTATTCCAACGACAAGGCAGGGTAAAGTAGACTATGGGTATCACGCCGATAGCTAACCAATCAAAATGAACTTATTCAATAGTAGTTCCATACATGAAAAAGAGATTTTCCTTTCTGTTCAGAATTTTTTTTATATTTCCTCTCAGGCCATTTTGACAACTCAGGTACCTGTGCCTAGTAAATTTTATATACTTTGTAAATAAATATATATAAAGGTTATTGACCGGAACTATTCATTTCTTCCAATGCATAGGGGGCTATTTTCTGGGGTATACAAGAGATGTTTAAAAAGACATTCGTGTCAGCTAATGAGACCAATATTGTTTAACACCTTCTCATTAATATTTTTTTATGAAGGCAAATACCTGATTATTTTACGAAGTAGCGTACATGTATATTGATTTTTAATATACCGAAAATTGCTTTTTCTGGGGATTGCGTAATTCTAAAAAAAATTCAAATAAATTTCAAAGGTAAAATAAACAAAGGATGCTTGGTATTAAAATATGATTTCAAATCAGTAGAATTGAATGCTATTAACGACACCTGAATATATAGGCTATAAAAGGCTTATATTCCAACTTTGTTCATCTGCACTTTAATTTTAAACACGACAGGATTTGTAATTTTTTCCGTATAAATTAATAATTTCTGTATACTTTGAAAACTCAAATCAAATATTTTAATACACTTTCCTCGAACTCTTTTCTGCAGTTTTCCTGAAATTTTATGTGGGTCCGAGGTGTTATTTGAGTTTAACAGCGATTCTCTATGTTGCCATTAATTTGATTTGTTTGGTTCTTGCAGGGGGAGGGGGGGGGGGTATTTTTATTCTTAACCTATTTAACGTTGGGGTTGAATCTTGTATCTTAATCCAAGAACTTAAGATTGATTGTGACATTTGGATGAAAGGTCAAGGTCATTAAAAACCACCACCTCTTTAACTTCTATCCTGCCAACCAAAATAAACTCTGAAAGGTGTTTCTAGATACATGTACATGTATTTCATGTTTCTTTTTACCCTTGGGTCAAGAACAAAGGTTAAGGTCGATTTCAAGTTCATAGGTCAAGGTGATTTTGGTAAATAGCTAATATCAACATTTTATTCAGTTTACCAGTGACCTTGACTTTAAGTTTCAAGGTCAAGGGTCAAAAGAATTTGCATGCTTCAGTATGTTACATGTCTTGACATTTAGAGGTTCTTAATTCTGCATGAACATCAAAAACTCAAGTATACTGCCGTTTAATGCATTGTGTGTGGGCGCATGTGCATGCACGTCCTTGCATTTACTTTTGATAGTTGCACAATGTAGGAATCTATTATACCTATTCATATTCTGAATTTCATCCCGTTTCGTTGAGAACTTAGAAAGTTATAGACATTTAAAGTTTCAGCCAATCAGATTGCAGCACACGTGCATCCGCATGCTTTCATGAAAATTCTTATATATCATGCTGTAGATCTTCACAGTGTATGAATATGATCAAAATTTCAAAGGATTTTGTCAGAAAACAAAAAAGATATTTAGACTTTTAGTTTCAGCCAATCAGAGCGAAGCGCACGTGCATGCGCGTGAGATCTTGCTATTTTGACATGTCGTCATGTCTATACTACTAATATATCCATATATTATGAGTTTCAAAGCATTTCATCCAAAATTTAAAAAGTTACGGCTATATCGATTATATTGGTCATTTCACGTGTTACACGTGTGCGCACACGCACGAATGTGCGCGCAAAATGACCTTCGTTCCGCACATCTACATAACATACCTAGTAACCCTAAAAGTTTTCACCTAGATTGGATGAGTAGTTTACGAGAACACTCGCGGACAAAAAAGTACCGGAGAACAAAGAAGAAAATTCAGAAAAAGTAAAAACAACATGTTCCCAAACTTCGTTTGGGGAACATAATTAGGATTGCTAATAACGGGGCGCAAATGGTTCCCACGAGAATTCCAATTTGCTGGAAAACCAAGTCTCCAAAACTACATAGATACAGGTATTGTCAGTCAGACACTCAAGAACTTTTTTAATATCAACTTCAGAGTACTAATACGTGTGTGTATAATCAAAATGTTTATAACAAAATAATTTTGCAAATGACCCTACCAATGACAAGTTCAGTAAATTTATGAGTTTCAATTTCATTAAAAAAGCAGCTGTCGATGACGTCAAAAGGCCTGGACTTTAATTTATCCTAGGCAATGATCCGTTTGTATATAGAGTTGAAAAGTGGCAAGTTTTTCTGTTGTTGATTTTAATACAATTTTCTGATTTAAAAGTGACGTAATTTGCATCAGCATCAATGTCGAAAGTTGTCTTGATTTAGAGATATGCTCTTTGTGATCGGATGCTCCGCTTTTTTATTACTAATGGTGTCTGCAATTACGTGTGTCCTACATTTATCAAATCGCCTCACATCACAAATTCCCAAAATAGTGCTATTCATATTCCAACAGATATAAAAACAGGATAAAGTCCAAACTCTCTGATAACCATTTTTCCAGAAGCTCCACAGGGATTCATATGATAGTCACCAGACTACATGTCAGGAACAACTTGTCTGCATCATAAAGGAGTGGAAATAACGCAACACGACAATATTGTCCGTGATAATACCAAACGACCATAAACGATCGGAAAATCAAAACCCAAACATCCAAGTCAAACCGTTTATGACACAGAAGGGTAAAGTAATCGCAGGAAGCATCTAAGAATTTTGAGTTACAAATCGTTTTGAAATAAGATTGGAATTGAAAGGTTTGATTATGAAGTGTTTTACGTCTAACTCGTTTTGGGGTAATTTCAAACAAGGAGAAAGAAAAATATTCATAGTACTAAATGTAAATCATTTTTGTTGATCAATTAATCTTCCCCATCATAATAAAACGCATTTGTGTGAATACAACAACACAATGAAAAATCAAATAAATTTCAAATATATTTATTTTTCTTTCATATGATTGCTTACGTAGAAAATTTTCTGGGTCAAATTTTGTATTCACCTTGACTAATAACAAATATTTTTTAAAAAGTTGTTAATAGGATATGATGTCTCTGTCATTGGTCCTTTCAACCCTTCAAAAACATATTTGTTACTAAACATTTTAATGGATTATTAATTATTTTTCCATGCGATATTTTATTTCCTTTTAAAAAATATCAATCATACTGGTATCTGCAATACTTCTCGCTGAGCTATGTTCAAATTCATGCCTGATTAGTGGATAGGAAAATTAATTTACACAAGTCCTACATCAAAAGCGTAAAGGACAGCAAGGACATTACTGGAGTAATACTCTCTTAGCCTCTTGCATTGATATGCGCTTTTGGCAAACCTGTAAAGCTTATTAGAATCCTTTATTCTTTAGTGTATTCTAAGCCATCAACAAGATTTGTAAATTCTAACGTCAAGTTTCTAATATCATTTCAGTAACCTTATAAGGCACATGTAGAAGTAGTTCAATATATTTAATCCATGAGGTTGAAAAGTTGAATAAGCCAAAGGAGTTGAAGGTATTAGAGATGCCATAATCGTTTTTTTGGCATTATCTTTCGTTCAGAGGGTATTTTGCTCTTGAGATAAAAGTTCTTTTAATTAGTCATCTATTTGTAGATTCTGATCTTTGGCCACGTAATTGACACAACTTTCCTGTCAAAAAAATTAACACAGTTTAAACAAATTTTGAAACAAATATTTTTTCACAAAGCAACCAGTAGGATTTTAATTTCTTAGTCATTTCTCTTCGCAGTCATTTCTCTTGGCAATCATTCAAAATATCGTATAAAGTACTATAAAAAGAAATAGAATATCTAAGTTTATGGGTTTTTTTTTTCAGATCATGAATATCAACCTTGGGGCATCTATAGTACTTCAACCCTCAAATTAAAAACGTTCTCAGGAGATCGTAGCCAAGGAAGCTCCTGCTATTTCAGCTTCCAATTCGTGATGTATCAATTTTAGGAGTTATGCATGAAATTTAGGATTGATTTCTTCAAAAAACAAAACAAAACAAAAACCAAAAGTTCTGTCGAGACTGAAGCTCTACTGGTTTGTACTTATAGCAAAGGAAGAGAAAAATACTTAAGCAGTTGGGAATTGAAACTTTATAACAGCAATAAATAGAATAATGATCCTTGATTAAGTCTTTCTATGTTCTTAGTGTAGTCTACTTGCATGCCACATTATATTATAATCAGACTAAAACTGTATTTGAGTGGTATTTTGAAAGTATTTAACAAATTTCTATATTTAGTAACCAAGGCAATGATGTTCATCGAAGTCTAAAACCGATATACAGAATTGTGTATCTTAGTGTAGTCTACTTGTGTGCCAAATTACATTGAAATCAGTCCAAAACTGTAGGAGACGTAGCATTTTAAAAGAATTTCACAGAAATTTCTATTTTTAGTAACCAAGGCAACACTGTTCATCGAAATCAAAAACCGATAAACAGAATTGTGTATCTTAGTGAAGTCTACTTGTGTGCCAAGTTATACTGAAATCAGTCCAAACTGTAGGAGGAGTAGCATTTTGAAAGAATTTCACAGAAATTTCTATTTTTAGTTACCACGGCAACACTGTTCATAGAAATCAAAAACCGATAAACAGAATTATGTATCTTAGTGTAGTCTACTTGTGTGCCAACTTGTATTGAAATCAGTCCAAAACTGTTGGAGATGTAGCATTTTGAAAGAATTTCACAGAAATTTCTATTTTTAGTAACAACGCCAACACCGTTTGTTGAAATCAAAAACCGATAAATAGAATTATGTATCTGAGTGTAGTCTACTTGTGTGCCAAGTTATATTGAAGTCAGACCAAAAACTGTAGGAGGAGTAGCATTTTGAAAGAATTTCACAGAAATTTCTATTTTTATTAACCACGGCAACAACATTCATCGAAATCAAAAACCGATAAACAGAATTATGTATCTTAGTGTAGTCTACTTGTGTGCCAAGTTATATTGAAATCAAACCAATACTCTAGGAGGAGTAGCATTTTGAAAGAATTTCACAGAAATTTCTATTTTTAGTAACCACGGCAACACCGTTCATCGAAATCAAAAACTGATATATAGAATTATGTATCTTAGTAAAGTCTACTTGTTTGCCAAGTTATATTGAAATCAGACCAAAACGGTAGGAGAAGTAGCATTTGAAAAATTTGTTTTCAGAAAGACGGACGAACGCCGGACGCATTACTATTGCATAAGCTCTTCTGGTCTCTGACCAGTAGAGCTAAAAACCAAGAGGCCCATGGGCCACATCGCTCACCACAGTAACTTTGGAGATGCAGTTCTTTACCAGATTTCCCCTCTTCTTATATCTATAGTGGCCCCCTACCGCCCCTCTCCCCACCACCACTCCCGTCTTGATTTTAACAATTTAGAATCTACACCACCCCTGGATGCTTCCACCTTAGTCTCGGCTTTCCTGACCAACTGGTTCTTGAGAAGATTTTTCCTACATATTTCTATATAAAATTTGGATTCCCTATTGTGGCCCCGCCCTACCCCCGGGGGTCAAGATATTAACAATTTAGAATTTATAATACCCCAGGATGCTTCCACGTAAGTTTCAGCTTTTCAGGCCTACTGGTTCTTGAGAAGATTTTTTTAATGAACCCACCCTATTTTAATCTTTCCTTGATTATCTCCCCTTGTGAGGGAACTTGGCACTTTATTTTAACAATTTAAACTCCCTTTTACCCAAAATGCTTTGTACCAAGTTTGGTTAAAATTGGCCTAGTGGTTCTTGAGAAGGAGTAGAAAATGTAAAAAGTTTACAGACGGACGGACTACAGGCAAATTGTGATCAGAAAAGCTCAGTTGAGCCTTCGGGTCAGGTGAGCTAATAAATGTATTCAGACTGAGAAAGATCTTTTTAAATAATTTCTTCCTGACTGGGTTATCTGATTGGCCTAATCTGACTAAAATCAGATCCTTTGATCCGCTCATTTAGATCGCTACACAAGGATCTGATGAAACCCTATTCAGGGTCATCTCCTGGTGACCTTTCAATTATCCAGTAACACGTTCACTTCCAAGAATTTAGAAGTACCTCGGATTCAGTTACAGAAGCAAAAGCCCCGATGACACACGAACGGAAAGTCGTGACCTAGTTTCCGCAGCCTGCCAAGAGAACGGCTACAGTCTTTTCTGTACAGAAATATAATAAGTACTTGTCTTTTGTCTTGGTTTTTAGCTCTACTGGTCAGAGACCAGAAGAGCTTATGCGATAGTAATGCGTCCGGCGTCCGTCTGTCTGTAAACAATTTTTCAAAATGCTACTCCTCCTACAGTTTTGATCTGATTTCAATATAACTTGGCATAATTGTAGACAACACTAAGATGCATAATTCTGAGTATCGGTTTTTGATTTCCATGAACGGTGTTGCCGTGGTTACTAAAAATAGAAATTTCTGTGAAATTCTTTCAAAATGCTACTCCTCCTACAGTTTTGGTCTGATTTCAATATAACTTGGCACACAAGTAGACTACACTAAGATACATACATGTAATTCTGTGTATCGGCTTTTGATTACGATGAACGGTGTTGCCGTTGTTACTACAAATAGAAATTTCTGTGAAATTCTTTCAAAATGCTACTCCTCCAACAGTATTGGTTTGATTTCAATATAACTTGGCACACAAGTAGACTACACTAAGATACATAATTCTGTGTATCGGTTTTTGATTTTGATGAACAGTGATGCTGTTGTTACTAAAAATAGAAATTTCTGTGAAATTCTTTCAAAATGCTACGTCTCCTACAGTTTTGGTCTGATTTCAATTTAACCTTGCACAAAAGTAGATTACACTAAGATACACAATTCTGTATATCGGTTTTTGACTTCGATGAATATTATTCACCGTGTATATCCCAACATGCGGGGTGTGTACTATGTTGTGCGCGGGGTGTATGCCTCCGAAGCGAGAAAAAGGAGGTCAATGTAGGTTCTTTGTCCATTTTCTCAACTTACGGATATTTTTCGCCAGAAACCATATGCTTACGGAAGAAAGCATTATCTAAGGAGTATATGGATACCTATGAATCCACTGGACACCTTCTAGTTTTATCAAACACCTCAGCACAATTCCGATAATCGGAGCAAGATTGACGTTACACTGTGTTTATGATCAAATATCAGAAGAAAGCTTTGCTTTATCATCACTTTTATATTATTGTTAAATACATGATTACTTTATAAACGTTTGTACAAATTGTCTGTTAATAAAACAGTTCGTATACAAAGATATTGACGAAAAATCAATGTTGTGTCCGGGGTGTATGCAACATGTTGTACGCGGGGTGTATACCCCTCTCTTTACTCTATAGTATCATTGTCTGAAATATCATTAAAAAAATTCTTAACAATTGACTTTTGTGAAAGTTATATTTATTTTTTAAATTATTCACCAGTTTTTTTAATAGCACAAAGTCAGGTTTATGAATTCGATGTACGGGGAAAAAATTGATACACGTTCATCGCACTTTTGGCGTTGCATGCACATGGAAGTAAATGTACAGGTGCTTTGTTTAACTGTTTAATGTGATAAACAACAATTCATCCCTTCGATTTAAAGACACCTTATTCAGATCATTCCTTAATAAATGCTTCACTCATGCATCATTTTGAACATTTTACTTTTTCTCATAATTTCTGTTTAACCCGTTTCAACAATTTTAATGATACTGCATACGGAGTGTATATATCTCAATTGATTCGATACGCAAGAGCATGCTCTACGTATGAACAATTTCTTAAACGAGGTAAAGTATTGACAAGCAAGTTGATGAAACAAGAATATCAGCAGTCTAGTTTAAAGTCATCATTTCGTAAGTTCTATGGTCGATACAATGGCTTTGTCAGCAAATACAATTTATCATTGAGTCAATTGCTGACTGACGTTTTCAATACCAATACCATTAATTATACACTGAATTGACGATGGATTTTTTCGTTATTTCAAGATCATGACAATGAGCACACGGCGGGTGTGACCGGTCAGCAGGGGATGCCCACTCCTCCATGGCACCTGATCCCACCTCTGATGTTTCGGGGGTCGTGTTTGCTCTGCTCTTATTTTTTGTATTGTTTTATGGACTTTGAGATTGAATATGTTCGTTATCTCCACACCTCTTTTATAAAAAATATTTAGCTTTTTGTAATGTCATAAACACCGCAAAAAATGTTTTCCATCATGTAGTATTTATATGCTGTTTACTTTGACCCCAGGAGCTCACATTTGGCAGAAAACTATTTTTTTTTTATATTGAGGCATTATATTGTACGAAGTACATATTTTCTAGGAATGGGCCCGGGGAGGGTGTGTTTGTGTCTTAGGTCACTTTTTTTTTTGGGGGGGTAACTTTACTTCGTGTATATACGATAATAAAGTAGAGGAGGGACGAACATTAACTAATATTAATTATACGTCAACGTAAATCGTAATTGTACCCACAACAGTTCTTTTTCCAACTGTGCATGCCCCCAGAAAATTGTCGTCCCTTATTACAAATGTGCATTACATGTTTATTGTGATTTGTAAAATATGAAATCTTTTCAGATAAGGAAAAATGAGTCCAAATATTGCAAAAATTGAAAGGAAAATTAATTTAATATACCATACAAACACGTAGTATCATCCCCCTTTTTGTTCCAGTCACAACTTTTCACTACAGAAAATGTTCATCGAAATTCAAGTTGCCCCCCCCCCCCGCCTTTGTGGCAGCATAGTCAAACCATGATTATGTAATAAGTTTAAGTAAAAAAAAAGGGAGAGTTGTTCCTGAAAAAAGATTGGACCTTCAACCACATCTGAAATAGGAGTTTTGAGTTTCGATAAGTCCCCCCCCCTCTTTTTTTAATAGCTAGTCAACTTATGTCAAGGTTTTTTTTTCAGGTATCCCCCCTCCCTCCAAAAAAGATTCTACATCGCTGTCATAAATGCTATATGTATTGATAACATAAAAGTTGCAGAAACAAAAAAGAGATTTATTCATAATACACCATTCATGTTGTATTTCTATTATTTTTAACAGGCGAAATATTTAGATTAAAATGATGCGAAGAAAGGACAAAGTGTCCTCAATGCAGGGATTGGTGGGGGGGGGGGGGGGGGGCTTTGGAGAGATTTTATATTTTATGATTACGTAGATTTATACCATTGCGCCATCTATAATGTAGCTTTAATTCAGATAACAATCGCTCCTTGCATATCTAGAGCCTATAATGTTTGAATATGATAGTTTGTTTTTAGTTTTTCTTTTATTCTTTTGATTTTTTTAAAAATTTAGTTAAATTGTTTTATAATTATGGACTTTACTTTTTGGTTTGGCATTAGTATTAGGGTCTTTTATCAACACTACCTGTCGCTTATAATCCTGTGTAAATAATATTTTCATAGATACTTTGCACTAACAATCCTAAGAAAAATATGGGGTATACACCCCGCGTACAACATGTTGCATACACCCCGCGTACAACATTGATTTTTCGTCAATATCTTTATATACGAACTGTTTTATTAACAGACAATTTGTACAAACGTTTATAAAGTAATCATGTATTTAACAATAATATAAAAGTGATGATAAAGCAAAGCTTTCTTCTGATATTTGATCATAAACAGAGTGTAGCGTCAATCTTGCTCCGATCCTCGGAATTGTGTTGAGGTGTTTGATAAAACTAGAAGGTGTCCAGTGGTTTCATAGGTATCCATATACTCCTTAGATAATGCTTTCTTCCGTAGGCATATGGTTTCTGGCGGAAAATATCCGTAAGTTGAGCAAATGGACAAAGAACCTACATTGACCCCCTTTCTCTCGCTTCGGAAGCATACACCCCGCGCACAACATAGTATACACCCCGCATGTTGGGATATACACGGTGTTATTGCTTTGGTTACTAAAAATAGAAATTTCTGTTAAATACTCTCAAAATGCTACTCTAAATACAGTAGTTTTAGTCTGATTATAATATAATGTGGCATGCAAGTAGACTTCACTAAGCATAAAGGGACTTAATCAAGGAACATTATTCCATTTATTGCTGTTGTAAAGTTTCAATTCCCAACTCTCTTCCTTTGCTACAAGTACAAACCAGTAGAACTTCAGTCTTGACAGAGACTTCTGGTTAGCTCTTCGTTTGATACGAAACGATAATATCTTCTCCACAGCTACTTTCACTTCTACAGTCATTTTCCCGAACGTCGTTTAAATACGATCTCTCTGATTGGTCAAAATTTTAATGAATATTTTTATTAGAAAGATCACCCTAGGAAGATGACCCTGAATGGGGTTTCTTCAGATCTTTGTGTAGCAATCTATGTGAGCGGATCAAAGGATCTGATTTTAATCAGATTTCTGATTTGCCAAAAGGATGAGCATTGTAAGAAGTGGGGAGTTTTTTTGTTGAGGAAATCGTGTATTTTTTTTAGCTTGCATGGGCTCATTAGATCTTTTTTTAAATAACATTTTATCTGTAGTCTGTCCATCACTCTGTCTATAAATTTTTCACATTTCGGCTTCATCTCCACGCCCAGTAGGCCAATTTCAATCAAACTTGCCACAATGCATCCTTTGGTAAAGGGGATTCAAGTTTGTTCAAATGACAGACGGACTGAGCCTTCTTTAAAAGGAAGATTGATTGTACATGATGTATATTGTTTGATGTCCCATTCGAGTTTAAAGGAAGATATGTAATTCAGAGAGGGTAAAAATTTGGTGGTATATTTTGAAAAATGTTCCTCTCAAGAATCATTGGACCAAAATTTGAAACTTAAAGGAAACTCCGTTTATAGTGTAAATTCATGTTTGTTCAAATGATAATGCCCTGAGGTAGAGTAAGGCCACAATCGGGGATCAATGTTTTACACAGGAATGTATTGGGAATTAACGTTAAAATTCTTCAAGCCACTATTAACCATATAGAAATGGAAACATCCTCCGTAGTGTAGGTTTGGATTTGTTCAAATAATTAGCCCGAAGTAGGGTGGGGATCACAGGTCGGGATGAAAGTTTTTCATAGGTGTATGAGTAAAAGATACTTTAAAAAAGTTTTCTCAAGAACAGCAATGCTATGTTAAGGCATATAGATATTAAAACATTTTCAGGTGTTGTACATTCAAATGATGACTCTAGTCGGGGATAGAGTGAGAACACAATGATGATCATTTTTCTTACATACGATTTTATGAATAAATAACATTATATACTTATTGCAAGTTATTAGGTAAAGTATTCTTCCTTTTCTGCCACAATAATCACTTTATTCAGCAGATAGTTAACCATACAAGGATATGGTAAAAAGCTGTAATAACAAAATAAGAAAAATTAATGACAGCTACGGCTTTCCGTAGAAAAAATTTCACAAACAGATGTTCTTAAAAGTAAAGCAAGCAGATAAACATTTTACACAATAATAAATTTCTTAAACTGAATAGTTAAGCGTACTACTACGAAAAGATTATAATACATATTCACTCAATTTTATAGATGACAATACATGATTCAAAAACTGATGTACATAATGGCGCACCATACTTCGAGCACAATGACATGGAATATAAAGATTTACAAATTTTATAAAAATGCAAAAGTTAGCATCTATAGCATTTAACACACACGTAATATAGATAATGACCGAGAGATTTAACATAAAATAAAATCTATTATCAACTTACACTGTAGATAGCCGGGGTTCTAACAGAACGACAAAATCAACAATCGAGTATCGCGGCAATCATTTACAAATTAAATTGTACGATAAATATTAGTTCGTACTTCAAATTATTCTATGAAATCTAGCCAAAATAGGAAAATTATAAAAATGAAGCCAAAACACTTTCCGAAAACAGAAAAGCCATGTTTAATGATATTGATATGGAATTCGAAGCATCCTCGGGCAGTGTACATTAAAGTTTATATAAATGATGACCCCTGGGGGAAGGGTATGGCCACAATGGGCGATCAAAATTTTATATGGGAAGATAGGGGAAAATCGCAAGAACAAAAAACACATGTTTAGTTATATTGATATGGAAGCATTCCCATGCAGTGTAAAATTAATCCACAACCCACCCAACCTGTAAACTTTTCAATATTGAACCGATTCCTGCTTTTTCTGAGCCAAATGATAATCATTGAATTAAATAGTCCTTTTTAAATTTTAAAAAAATTGGTGGGAAATTGCATATTGCCATGCAATTGCAGCCCGAAGGACCGGGCTGCTCTATACATATAAGTTTAAGTGTTGGTGTATGGGGATTGAGCTGGGAGACGTTATTCAGAATGAAAGGTTTTCTAAACATTAAAAAGATCGTTAATCACAATGTTCTTTCCTTTTATAAATTACGAGATACATAACATATTTACTTCCATAAAGTGAATCTGTAAAAATATTTGTGTTTTTCACATTTAATATATAAAGTTGCTTATCATTTACTATCGAAAAAACGACAGGTCCCTTTTCCTAGAACACCGAATTTTATATGTCGCATAAAAACGTACACTACACAATTCGTGTTTTATATTCTTAAAGTGAAATGCATTTTTATTCAATAACTAGGTGATGCATGTGTCTGATTTCAATTTATATTTATGAAGCCAACATTTATTTGAGGAATTGATAAAGTTTAAAAGGGTATCGTTTTCGATTTTCATCCGACTATCAGTATTTAAAATATTCTCGACAATAGTCTCCATCATTTAGACGCATGCCTTTTTCACACATATATCGAAGCGGTTTGATGATCAAGAATATTTCCATTGTTTACTTTATTTATTTCCCGGGCGACAATTGATGGTTACATCAGTGTTTTTAGGTCACCTGAGTAAACTTAGGTGACCTATTGCTATCTGTTTTCGTCCGTCGTCGTCCGTCGTGCGTTAACATTTGAACATTTTCAGCTTCTTCTCTGAAACCATTGAACCAATTTCACCCAAATTTTGCATATAGGATCTATAGGTGAAGGGGAACGAAATGGTGAATTTCATGATCCCTGCCCTCCTGGGGCCTGGGGGGGGGACCACTAAAATTAGTGCAATCCTTAAAAATCCTCTTCTTTACTTCTGGACATCAAGCAGTCAGACTGTTGGTATGATTGTAATCAGCATTGAGTCTTCTACCAAAATTTTTAATTTCATGGCCCCAGGATCAGGGGTTCTAGTGCTAGGGCGGGGCTAAGTAGGATATATATAGTGAAAATGCATTATTTCTTTGAAATTCTTCTTTTCTGCTCCTGGGCATTAAATAAACTAACCAAGTGGATAGTTGAGTTGAAAATGACTGCCTCTTCTAAAATTTTGAATTTAATGACCCCAGGGTCGGGTTCTAGTGCTAGGGCGGGGCCATATAGATCATTATAGTGAAATTGCAATAATTCTCTGATTTTCTTCTGTTCTGTTTGCGGGCATTTAATAAACTAACCAAGTACATAGATATGTTAAATAAGGCTGCCTCTTCTAAAATTGTGAATCTACTGGCCCCAGGGTCAGGGGTTCTAATGGCAGGGCGGGGCTATATAGATTATATAGTGAAAATGCATTGTTTCTTTGATATTCTTCTTTTCTGCTCATAGGCATTAAATAAACTAACCAAGTGCATAGTTATAGTGAATAAGGCTGCCTCTTCTAAAATTGTGAATTTTATGGCCCCAGGGTCAGGGGTTCCGGTGTTAGGGTGGGGCTCTATTGATTATATAGTGAAAATGCATTATTTCTTTGACAATCTTCTTCTCTGCTCCTGGGTATTAAATAAACTAACTAAGAATATGGTTATTATGAGTAAGAGTGACTCTTCCACAATTTTGAATTTTATGGCCCCAGGGTCAGGGGTTCTGGTGTTAGGGTGGGGCTCTATTGCTTATATAGTGAAAATGCATAAACTCTTTAAAAATCTTCTTTTCTGCACCTGGTTATTAAACCAATGAACTATGTACATAGTTATGAGGAGGAAGGATGCCTCTTCGAGATTTTTGAATTTCAGGGCCCCTGGGTCGGGGCTTCTTGTGTTAGGACAGGGCTCTAATGTTTATATAGTGAAAATGCATGAATTCTTTGAAAATCTTTTCCTTTAATCCTGGGTATTATGGCAATGATCTTAGTATATATTTATGACGAAGAAAGCTGCATCTTCCAAAAATGCTTAATTTCCTGGCCCCTGGGACAGAGGTACTTGGGTGGGGGGGGGGGGGTGTCTGAAAATGATTTTATGCTTTTAAATCTGCACTTTGGTATTATTCAACAACATGATGAAATAAAATTTATAAAATTTCCAAAATTTTGAAAGATGTGGCCCCAGGGTCAGTGGTTCCTGTGGGATGGGGTGCACAACTGATAATGATGAAGTGGAAATGCATTTTCTCTTTGTTACTGTGATCTACATGTACCTCTGGGAATTACTAACCAAAGTAAGTATGCTGAATGCATAATTATGATAAGCAATGGTGCATCTTTCAAAATTGTGAATTTCATGGCTTGTAGATTAAAACATGAATCAAATTAAATTGTTGGAAAGTTGTTGCATGATACTCAGGTGACCTATAAGGCCCATGGGCCTCTTGTCTTGTTTGTTATTATTAACTCGTATCGGCTGAATTAGAGTTATTGCTAATGATTGGTCAGCTACTTAATCAAATATAACTGTACTTGTACTTTAAAAGCCAACAGCTGTTCTCTAAATGCGAACATCTAATCACATAGGTGCAATAACCTATTTTTTTGATGCGTATGAACTATAATTTTATCCATAAAAGCTAAGAAATCGTGGCAACCTCATTAAACAAGAGGCCCATGGGCCACATAGCTCACCTGAGTAACTTTGGTGATGCCGTTCTTTACCAGATTTCCTCCCCTTTAATACCTATTGTAGCCTCGCCGTTCCCTCCCCATGTCACAATTTTTTGAATTTAGAATCTACACTACCTCAGGAGTCTTTCACATAAGTTTCAGCTTTTCTGGCCCAGTGATTTTATGAGAAGATGACTTTTAAAGTTTTTCCCTATATATTTCTATGTAAAACTTTGATTCCCTATTGAGGTGCCGCCCTACCCCCAGTGGTCATGATCTGAACAAATTAGAATCTACGCTACTACCTATGCTTCCATATAAGATTCAGAGTTTTTTGAACAGTGGTTTTTAAGAAGATTTTTGAATGACCCCACCCTATTTTTGTCTTTTCTTGATTATCACCCCTTTCGAAGGGATTTGGCTCTTTATTTTAACAGAAACCCTTGGCTAGGGAAGATGTTTTTGACCTTCAATAATGATATATTTCGCTATAAATAGATTGATTGCTTCTAGTTTTTACAATAAATTGTTTAATAAATCCTTATTCCTGAATCGATTTCATTAAGAAAGCGAAAGATCATTTTATAGATACAGTTACACACGTCAAGTAATTGATTATGCTGACCATCTTCAAACCGAGGCAACATGTATTGCAATCCCTAAAAGGTTTCACGAGGTTTGTTCCAAAAGTTCGTGGGCGATATCAATCTTCGTTATACTGCCTGTACTATTTGAACACACATGCACAACTGGCTTGTGACATATTTTCTTGATTCCTCCAAAATTTTTAGAGTTTATTCAGTGTTTTTCTGAGTAAAACACAAATTTGCATCGTTATCTACTTCTCCGTGACGTTTTTAAAACGTTGGCTCATCGTTTCTGTCGTTTTCAATAAGGACTACCAATCTTCTCAAGTTGATTTCTTTTCAACAAAGCAAAATATAAAACCAGAATTTGGTATACGAATCGATGGAACATTTCTTAACTTGAATTTCTAGGTTGTTTTTCGTTTTTGCTCCATTTTACAGAGAATATATGACTACAGACATTTTATAATGTATTGTCTGTAACTTACTAAATTTTGACCTGCTCCGCAATCCGATTTTTGCATTTTTAAAATCTGGATAAGTTAAGAATAAATCGTAAATTTTGGAAAAATTTAATTCAAGTTATTTGGATTTATTGAAAAATATTTCTACCAAATTTGGATAACATATGACGTCAAATAAAAAAGTTGTCCACGAACTTTTCGAACAACCCTCGTATAAATACCGGTAGTTTTTCAAAACTCATCATATATAAGATATTATATAATTACATGTATGAGTCATGTAAATGTTACGAGCTGAATTAAGGAATCACTGTCTAGTTAGGAGAGTATGCCAGGGCATCAACAATAGTGGGAAACATGGGATAATTTGCATAACGGGCGAAGCCCGTTATGCTAAAATTATCCCATGTTTCCCACTATTGTTGATGTCCCTGGCATACTCTCCTAGCTAGACAGTGATTGCTTATATTTCCATTTCATTGTGAAATAAAATTATAGATTTAAACTTAAAAATGTAGAGATAGATTTAAATTACTCAAGGAATCCCTCACGGATTTCAATAGTCCTCGCCCACTGACGCCAGACACAAAGAAAGCCGCACGAGATTTACATGCATATTTGGCCTTCTTAGCGTCAGTCACAGAGACAGATGCACACCAGATTTGCATGCAAATTAGGCCTCCTTTGCTCTTGACCTGTCGACCTGCCTAATTTACATTCCGGTAGAATTATCAAAAAATCAACTCCGCTTACTTTCAAAGGGTTATCACAGAGAGAAAAATTAGAAATGGAAATATATAAGTGCAATTCTTATTGTCAAATTATGCAAAAAAGCAATGTTGCAATATTTTGTCTATACTCTTCCGCTGATCAAAGAGAAATTAGCTTTTGTTAGAGACAGCACAAAATTGAAAAAAAAGAAAGCATCATAAACAGGTTAAAATTATTGTTATTATGAAATGTTATACGATTTACTGAAACATTTCATTTGTAAACGTGTTCTGTATTATTGCAAAACATGAACGTAGAAAGTTATTTTTTGTAAGTTTTGCTAAGGAAAATACAAACGAGAAGCCTATATTAAATTGTCGATCAAATATAACTATGGTAAAGAGTTAAAAGTGGCCTTTTTTGTTAAAATGTCGCCTTCAGCGTTTGCATTAAGAAAAGCTTCTTCAAATATTTTTCGTAAGTTGTTTTTCAAAATATATTTTCCACTATCACGTGTTTTATCATCGTCGCAAACCACGGCCAAAATGTACGATCCTCTCCTTCTCTGGTAGGAGAGAGCTATATGCGGACTCCGGACCGTGGCTTGAGACGATGGTGTTTTATTATGTTCCCCAAACGGAGTTTGGGAACATATTGTTTTTACTCGGTTTCTTATTATTATTATTATTATTATTATTCTTTTTTTTCTTCTTTGTTCTCCGGTACTTTTTTTGTCCGCGAGTGTTCTCAGAAACTGTTCACCCAACTAAGTTAAAACCTTTTTAGGGTTAATAGGTGTCAAGTGTAGGTGTGCACAACGAAGGTCATTTTGCGCGCATACGCATGCACGTGCGTGCGCGTGAAATGAGTGAAATGACTGATATACTTATTATAGGCATAACTTTTACTTTTTTTATTGAAATGCTTTGAAACTCATTCTATAAGGATATATTAATAGTCTAAATAATATGACATGGTCAAATTAGCTCGAACTCACGTGCATGCACGTGCGCTTCCCTCTGATTGGCTGAAACAAAGATTTCAATATCTCTTTTGTTTTTTGATGAAATGCTTTGAAATTTTAAACATAGTCATGCATTAGGATATACTACAATATAATATATAGCAGGTATCATGAAAACACGCGCATGCACGTGCGCTGCAATCTGATTGGCTTAAACTTTAAATGGGTATAACTCCTTTGATTTTCAACCAAACAGGATGGGATTTAGAACATAGATAGACATAGTGGATTCCTACAAAAAGGTAAGGTCATCATGCACATGCATGCACGTGCATGCACGTGAGATGGGTAAAATCAAAAATACACTTGATGAAGCGTATTTTTTAATACTTTTGGATTAAATGCTTCATTATTTTATTATATTAATGTATATAGACAGTGTAGACAAGAGAATATGGCCATTGCGCACATGCATTTACATGTGCACGCGTGCAAATGCTAAAATTTGAATATACTCGGTATACTTCAGGGAAACGTTGTTAAAGTGTAAAATGCATAGAGTTTGTCGTTTTTAATGAAGCTTAAAGGGAGTATGGCACCAAACGGGACTTGGGGAGCGTTTGGGGAACATCTGTAACGGTTCCCGTTACAATTAGCCCTAGTTGATTTTGGAATTGTAGTATCTGCACTAAACAAAAATAATTGAAGTTTTATTTTAAGCTCTACTGGAGACCAGAAGCACTTATAAATGCGAAAGTAATGTCTGGTCTAACCTATACCAGAGATACACTGTGAGGTTACATGTAATTAATTGTGCGTTTTTGCCAGTATTCTAGTGTTAGTTCTGTATTGGGGTATCTCTTAGCTGTCTGTTAACATTTTTTTTATAACGCTACTCCTCTTACAGTTTTTAAAAGTTTGCTTTCACTGCCTTTCAGTCAAAATGGCACACAAGCTACAGATATTATACAATTACAATAGTCAGAGATTCATTGTGATTATATTTTTAGCTCTACTAGTCAGACCAGAAGAGCTTATGCGACAATAATGCGTCCGGCGTCCGTCCGTCCGTCTGTAAACAATTTTTCAAAATGCTACTTCTCCTACAGTTTTGGTCTGATTTCATTATTACTTGGCAAACAAGTAGACTACACTAAGATACATAATTCTATTTATCGGTTTTTGATTTCGATGAATGGTGTTGCCGTGGTTACTAAAAATAGAAATTTCTGAGAAATACTTTCAAAATGCTACTCCTCCTACAGTTTTGATCTGATTTCAATACAACTTGGCATACAAGTAGACTACACTGAGATAGATAAATCCGTTTATCAGTGTTGCCGTGGTTACTAAATATAGAAATTTCTGTGAAATACTTTCAAAATGCTACTCCTCCTACAGTTTTAGTCTGATTTCAATACCCGGGTATAACTTGGCACACAAGTAGACAAAACTAAGATACATAATTCTGTGTATCGGTTTTTGATATTGATGAACGGTGTTGCCTTGGTTACTAAAAATAGAAATTTCTGTGAAGTACTTCAAATGCTACTCCTCCTACAGTTTTGGTCTGATTTCAGTACAACTTGGCGCACAAGTTGACTACACTAAGTTACATAATTCTGTATATCGGTTTTGATTTCCATGAGCGGTTTCGCCATGGTTACTAAAATTAAAAATGCTGTAAAATTTATTAAAAGCTACTCCTACAGCTGTAGTCTTATTGCATTATCTTGCCACAAAAAGAGCTCAATCAAGCATCATTATTCTATTTATCACTGTTGTAAAGTTCCAAGTCCCAACTGCTTCATTTATCTTCATTTGTTATAAGTATAAACCAGTAGAGCTTCAGTCTCGACAGAGACTTCTGGTTTCAACGTTCAATTAACTACGAGACTGAGTTGTTCAAAAAGCTCGTGGACGCTGTCAATCTTTGTTATATTACTCACTAGAAATTTAAAATAAGCACAATATAACATGTACAAATATCTGTTTTGTTGATGTGTGAAGTTTCATCCATTCGATTTAACAGAACTCAATTTATTTCATTTTAAAATCAACATGTTTTGTACCCGCGGAGTACAATTAACGGCAATGTAATGTCAAAATATAGCGTCAAGAATGTCTTAAAAAACACTACCCTTATACATTTTACACCGTGTTATCCAATACCCACTTATTAAAAACCTTTTTCTAATACTTTACATTTATTTTTTAAAAATTGTTCTCAATGCATTATTTCCTTTGTCAAGGTTTTAATTTCTTTTATTACTTAACTCTGCTTTCACAGGATAAGACAATCTGAAGCGCATATGTCTTTCCTTGACGTTCCAACATTTTAAAAGGTTTTTGTTCAGATTTTTGCAGTAAACCGGTTTTTCACATATTGTCTTCATCCAATACAGTCTTTATCACTCAAATACTGCATGTATTAATTTGTCCACACATGCACAACTCGTTTGTGACGTATTTTTTACTCCTCCAGCATTGTAAGAGATTATTCGGAATTTTTCCCGAGTTCAACACAAAATTGCATCGTTATTTGCTGCTCAGTGACGTTCTAAAACGTTGTCGTTTTCAAAACGGACTACATACCTTCTCAAGTTGGTTTCTTTTCAGCGAAGCAAAATATCAAGCCAGAATTTGGAATACGAATCGATGTGACAATTTTTAATTTGAATTTCTAGGTTGTTTTTCGTTTTTGTTCCATTTTACAAAGAATATGACTACAGGCATTATTTAGTGTATTGTTTGTAACTTATTAAATTTTGACCTGCTCCGCGACCCGATTTTTGCATTTTTTAAATCTAGATAAGTTCTTGATATTTAAAAAAAATTAATAAAAATCATTTCAATTAATTGTTAAAATTATATTTCTACCGAATTTGGATAAAATATGACGTCAAATAAAAAAGATATGACAGAAGTCCACGAAGTTTTCGAACAACCCTCGTATATATGAAAATTAAAAGAGGAATGTGTATGGGCAGCGGAAAGGGCAAAAATTACCATAATGAGAAAACAAACAATTATTTTAATTTCAATGACCATAAAAACTTAACAAATGATATACAATGCATAATCAACAGACATTTTCGCAGAACAAATATACATTAAAGCAAAACCAACGACCACGTACGTAACAAACATATACGAATGCAAAACCAACAATCATCTCTGCAGTACAAATGTACATAAAAACATGACAAACGAAAAAAACTTAACAAACGTGCAAGCGGTAAATCTAGTCTTCCCGACTCCGACGTTCCGGTTTTTTTTTTTTTTTTTTTTTTTTTTTTGGTCGGTGCAAAGAAACTCTTCAAACTTCTCAGGCACATTTTCCATTTTCTTTTTAAATGAATTCAATAATATATAAAAACTTAAACAAATTTGCGTATTTATTACTGAATCAGCAGTATCATCTTCCAAACAGAGGTAAATGTAGTACTCCGTTATTAATATGTAAACCAAAAACGGACATCGATACAGAGATACGTTAGGTGTCGTAGATAGTAAAGGTGCATGGGCACAGATTTGAAGTTAATATTTTCTGTATAAAATTACGACTTATATATTTTAATAGCATTTCACACAAAAATATATTAAAATCTCATTTCATCAAAGTTATTAAAACTTCAAAATTTTAGACGGGTTTGATTGACACATCCTTGCACTCTCACAAATTTTGATTTTATTCTAATATTTAGGAAAAGTGGCAATCTTGTTTCAATAACTTTAAGATGAAATTAACTTCAAATATGAAGATGGAATTAGTATTTCAGTAAAAATTGGTGGTGTTAATAAACCAGAAGTCTCTGTCGAGACTGAAGCTCTACTGGTTTGTACTTATAGCAAAGGAAGAGAAAAGTACTTAAGCAGTTGGAAATTGAAACTTTTCAACAGCAATAAATAGAATAATGATCCTTGATTAAGTCTCTTTATGTTCTTAGTGCAGTCTACTTGCATGCCACATTTATATTATAATCAGACTAAAATTGTATTTGGAGTAGCATTTTGAAAGAATTTCACAGAAATTTCTATTTTTAGTAACCACGGCAACACCGTTCATCGAAATCAAAAATCGATATACAGAATTATGTATCTTATTGTAGTCTACTTGTGTGCCAAGTTATATTGAAATCAGACTAAAACTGTAGAAGGAGTAGCATTTTGAAAGAATTTCACAGAAATTTCTATTTTTAGTAACCACGGCAACACCGTTCATCGAAATCAAAAACCGATACAGGGAATTGTGTATCTTAGTGTAGTCTACTTGTGTGCCAAGTTATACTGAAATCAGAATAAAACTGTTGGAGGAGTAGCATTTTGAAAGAATTTCACAGAAATTTCTAATCTTAGTAACCACGGCAACACCGTTCATCGAAATCAAAAACCGATACACAGAATTATGTATCTTAGTGTAGTCTACTTGTGTGCCAAGTTATATTGAAATCAGACTAAAACTGTAGGAGGAGTAGCATTTTGAAAGAATTTCACAGAAATTTCTATTTTTAGTAACCACGGCAACACCGTTCATCGAAATCAAAAACCGATACACAGAATTATGTATCTTAGTGTAGTCTACTTGTGTGCCAAGTTATATTGAAATCAGACCAAAACTGTAGGAGGAGTAGCATTTTGAAAAATTGTTTACAGACAGACAGACGGACAGACAGACAGACAGACGGACGGACGACGGACGCATTACTATCGCATAAGCTCTTCTGGTCTCTGACCAGTAGAGCTAAAAAAAATGAACATTTAAATTCTATAAAAATTCATAACATCAAAATGATTTGATTTCAAAAGAGATTTTTATCAAACGTTTCATAAAAATAGCTAAATCTAACATTGTACTTTAGTAAAACCATGCAAAATGAAAGTATTGCATTGTTAAACATCCGTTTTTGAAAGGAGGGGGGTAACCATAGAAAAAATTTCAATCTAGCTGAAAAAAAGATTTAAAAAACTTCTTTCTGTACCAATTTTTTTTCTTAATATACATGTACTACATAACCCTTTTTTGACCTTACTCTTAAAATTGGGAAATGTTGCTACGTGCCTGTCATATGATATTTCACTGTAATGTAAAGTTACATGCATCATAATAGATTCTTGTAATATTTAAAGAAACTGGGGAAAACCAATTTATGTAACAACAACAACCAAGAAAAAATAAATAAATAAATAATGACGAAACGGCCTTCAGGAGAATGAGATTTTTTTTTTCATTTTATGTAAATTCTTTTCTTTCATTTGAAATTTTTAAGATAATTTAAAATTAAAAAAAGGAAAAAATTAAAGGGGGATCCAAGGTAGACCACATCTATGCTGCAGAGCCTAGGAAGATAAACATGTTATGGCAAAGAGTTCTATACGAAAAAAAAATGTGTGGGGAATTTTTGAGCATACAAATTTTCTGGCATGTAAATGAGGGTTTTCATTTATTAAAAAAATATACCTCAGATTGTTGTTTTAATCGCCATTCTACGAAAACATCATTATCCTTTTTTTCAGTGGTTTTCGCATTTATAGCTGAGTACTAGATTTACCGCTTTTTGGTGGTACTGCTGATTCAGTTATAAATACACAAATTTGTTTAAGTTTTTATATATTAATGAATTTATTTAAACCTAGAAATGTGCCTGAGAAGTGTGAAGAGTTTCTGTGCGCCAACAAAAAAGAAATCGCCAAAATAAAAAAATAAAAAATTCCGGGACCGTCGGGAGTCGGGAAGACTAGATTTACCGCTTGCACGTTTGTTAAGTTTTTTCGTTTGTCGTGTTTTATGTACGTTTGTACTGCAAAGATGATCGTTGGTTTTGCATTCATATATGTTTGTTACGTACGTGGTCGTTGGTTTTGCTTTAATGTATATTTGTTCTGCGAAAATGTCTGTTGATTATGCATTGTATATCATTTGTTAAGTTTTTATGGTCATTGAAATTAAAATAATTGTTTGTTTTCTCATTATGGTAATTTTTGCCCTTTCCGCTGCCCATAAATGTATGTACACTTCTTTCAAAGGCTCTTTCTCCTACAGTTATTGTTTGCAATAAAATTTGCCACAAAAAAGACTAAACCAAGGATCATTATTCTATCAATTGCAGTTGTTAAGTTTAAAATCCAAGTGCTTATTTTCTTTTCCTTTGTTATAAGTACAATGTATATGTACAAACTAAACGAACTACAATCTCCTCAAAAATCTTTTAGTCTTCATAAAAAAATCTATCGAATAAAATATTTCTTGAGCAATCACGGTTCTTAGTTTTACAACCAGAAGTCTCTGTCGAGACTGTAGCTCTACTGGTTTGTACTTATCAAAAACCATTGCACTATTCTACATGTATGTATCTTTGTGTAGTCTACATGTGTGCCAACTAATTTTGAAATCAAACTAAAACTGTAGAAGGAGTAGCGTTTTAAAAGAATTTCACAGAAAATTCTATTTTTAGTAACCATGGCAACACCGTTCATCGAAATCAAAAACCGATGTACTATTCTATGTATCTTAGTGTAGTCTACATGTGTGCCAAGTTATATTGTAATCAGACCAAAACTGTAGAAGGAGTAGCGTTTTAAAGGAATTTCACAGAAAATTCTATTTTTAGTAACCATGGCAACACCGTTCATCGAAATCAAAAACCGATGCACTATTCTATGTATCTTAGTGTAGTCTACTTGTGTGCCATGTTATATTGAAATCAGACCAAAAGTGTACAAAGAGTAGCATTTTTCAGGAGTTTCACACAAAATTCTATTTTTAGTAACCATGGCAACACCGTTCATCGAAATCAAAACACCGATGCACTATTCTTTGTATCTTAGTGTAGTCTACTTTTGTGCCAAGTTATATTGAAATCAGACCAAAACTGTAGAAGGAGTAGCGTTTTTAAGGAATTTCACAGAAAATTCTATTTTTAGTCACCATGGCAACACCGTTCAAAGAAATTAAAAACCGATGCACTATTCTATGTATCTTAGTGTAGTCTACTTGTGTGCCAAGTAATACTGAAATCAGACTAAAATTGTAGGAGGAGTAGCGTTTTGAAATATTGTTTACAGACAGACGGACAGACAGACAGACAGACGGACAGACGCCGGACGCATTACTATCGCATAAGCTCTTCTGGTCTCTGACCAGTAGAGCTAAAAATGGACTTTCAAAACAAATTCTCTACAATAATATGCTTGTTTATAAAACTTAAATTGGCATTCAAAGTAATGACATACATACATGTATATTTACTTTCGAAGAGTTAACCTGAAGGAGTAAAGAAAAAAAAAGAGTAAACATAAATACCCCCTTTTTTATGATTGATTGTATATTGCTTAAGGTCCCTCTCGAGAATTTTTCACTCGTATGGAGACGCCACCACTTGCAGGTGGAGAGCTGCAAATTTAGTCCTATGCTCGGCACTCAGGGCCATTGAGCAGGGAGGGATCTTTTACGTGCCAACACCTAGGCAACTGCGACACGGGACCTCGGTTTATACGGTCTCATCCGAAGGACCGGTCTCCATGTCCCACAGTGGGATTCGAACCCGTGACGTAAAGATTAACTCCTTACTTCGCGACTCTAGAGCAGACGCTCTAACCACTGCGCCACGCGGGCGACCCCTCTTTTTTAGCTCTACTGGTCAGAGACCAGAAGAGCTTATGCGATAGTAATGCGTCCGGCGTCTGTCCGTCTGTCTGTAAACAATTTTTCAAAACGCTACTCCTCCTACAATTTTGGTCTGATTTCAATATAACTTGGCATACAAGTAGACTACAATAAGATACATAAAATAGTGCATCGGTTTTTGATTTCGATGAACGGTATTGCCATGGTTACTAAAAATAGAATTTTCTGAGAAATTCCTTTAAAACGCTACTCTTTCTACAGTTTTGGTCTGATTTCAATATAACTTGGCACACAAGTAGACTACACTAAGATACATAAAATAGTGCATCGGGTTTTGATTTCGATGAACGGTGATGCCCTGGTTACTAAAAATAGAAATTTCTGAGAAATTTTTTTAAAACGCTACTCCTTTTACAGTTTTGGTCTGATTTCAATATTACTTGGCACACAAGTAGACTACACTAAGATACATATACTAGTGCATCGGTTTTTGATTTCGATGAACGATGTTGCCATGGTTACTAAAAATTGAATTTTCTGTGAAATTACTTTAAAACGCTACTCCTTCTACAGTTTTAGTCTCATTT
>NW_026931242.1:0-46573 GCF_032062105.1 Saccostrea cuccullata | reverse complement strand
AACCATTTGACTGAAAATAATATTATCTATGAAATACAATCTGGTTTTAGAAGTTCATTTTCCACAGATAGCTGTCTTATACATTTAACAGATTACATAAAAGGTAAAACAGCCAAAGGTCTTTTTACAGGAATGGTTGTACTTGATCTTCAAAAAGCATTTTGCACAGATGATCATGATATTTTGTGTGAGAAACATAGTGCTTTTGGTATTCAATCAATCGAATGGTTTTGATTTTATTTGTGCAACAGGAAACAATTTGTAAATGTTAATAATATAAATTCTACATTATGCGATGTAACATGTGGAGTACCTCAAGGAAGTTTGCTTGGGCCTCTTTTATTTTAAATTATGTCAATGACTTACAGTCTTGTATAGACCATGAATGTAAAGTACTTGTATATGCTGATGATACTGCTATACTTTTTTCCCACAAAGATCCAGATGCTATTTTAAAAAAAAACTCTCTTGTATGTTAGAACTCTGTCAAGATTGGTTAGTAGACAATGAGCAATCTCTACATTTAGGTAAAACAGAGAGCATTTTATTTGGTACTCGACAAAAACTTGATAACTTTAATCTTGAATCTTTTTTCATTATTTTGTAATGAAGTCAGAATTGAGACAAAACATGTGTGAAATATTTGGCTGTCTTTCAGTTCTTTTTATTTCTTTTTGGAATGTTCATAGAGACCCTTCTATTGATGCTTACTATATAAAATGTTTGAATATTGATAAATCTCACTTCTAGGTATTAATATTTGAAAAACTGAAGCGGAACCACGATGGCGGTTGTTTCTGTCAACTCCGCCATTTTGCAAATCGGGGTATATGGGGGGCAGCCGGGCGATTGTTTAAACGAAACTGACATAAAGATAAAATAACTGTAAAAAAAACTTCTTTGGTTTGTCACGTATTATCACGTTGCAAGTGTATCAAATTAAAATTTAATTGCCGTTTCACTGCTTTAGTCTGACTTGGCTAAACACGATATATAATGTGTATAATGTGATAGACATGCTTTCTAAATCTCGAAATGAGATATAGGCGATAAGAACGTAATATTTTTTTTTAATTTCATGCAATCACACCTTCTAAATAGAAGACTGTTACCATTTTAAAGGTTGATTTTACGGACAGATGGCCTCTCGTTTATCGCAACGAGATCGTTTGCCGTCTATCTAATTTTTTTCACCTCTGAATTATTTAACATTGAAAAGGAAAATGTCTTCTACTGTACAGATCTATTTCGCTAATTGTGCACACATGAAGTCACAAGTTATTGTTCACATTATTATAAGATAAGTAAAGCCATTTAACGAAATTCTAAGTCAGCTATCAAACAATTATCAATGTTTAGAATTTTGTGTTAATCGAAGTGATGAGTTTAAAAATGACTTGTTTACGTCATTCTTATTTTAAAAAAAATTATTAATTAACAAAATACTTAAAGAATTTCATTCATCTAAGTAAGCAAGGGTATCAAACCTCTTCAAGAAAATTAAGTTTTTATAAATATTACATTTAAATAATGCCACATAGCAACAAACAAACGACATTAGATGATATTAGATAAGTATTAGATAATTTAGCAAATAGATAGCTATTTAATTAGGTGATAACTTATTTGGGCCATACATTGCCTTTTTTAAAAAGGTCATTTAAATTTATGTATGATACATACAAATAGCAACAAAAGAACAAAAACATTAAAGCAAGAAGTTTTTTTTTTTCAAATTAGGATGACTAAGAGGATATAGAGATAACGAACTGTATTCAATCTCAAAGTCCACAAAACAATACAAAATAAGAGCAGGGAAAACACGGACCTCCGAAGCATCAGAGGTGGGATCATGTGCCATGGAGGAGTAAGCATCTCATGCATTGTAACAAACCATTTTTGCATGTTGACTAAGAAGGCAGTATCTGACTTCATTAAGGGAGTTATCAATGGAAGTCTTTATTCATAAATAGTACAATATATAGAAAGATATGACGATTATCATTAAAATAAAAGCTAAACGACATCTATTTCAAATTTCTTATGAGCTATTGGATTTATACCAAAACTGGAAAACTGGGAATCTGACGATTACATTTTATTCAGTTGTATAGGATATATGCAGGATAGTTGCGAGTAAGATATAAACATCCTTCAAAATTATAAAATATGTTTTCACTCGCCATTTTTTCATTATGTATTGAAATTGCCCAAATTTCAACCCTCTAATGAAACCACTTTTAGAAGTAGTCCCACAGTAAAATTACATTTTTTTACATGAACATTTCCGAAAAAACCCCTTTATTTATAAAAAAAATGACTCAAGTGGCCTTAGCCTTTTTTTTTTCTTTTACACAAAACAAGTGTCCGACCAAAAAAAAAAAAAAACAGGTCACATTGCTGTGAAAGAATTATTACATTTTATTCAGTGGTGTAGAAAGAAGGATATGGAGATAACGAACGGTATTCAATCTCAAAGTCAATTAAACAATATACAAAATAAGAGCAGAGCAAACACGGACTTCCAAAACATTAGAGGTGGGATCAGGTGCCATGGAGGATTGAGCATCCCCTCGGATGAGAGATGGGTACTTTTAAAAATTTTAGCCTCAAACTTTTTGGGGGCTAGATATATATATAGTATCATACCTGTAACTATGTGTTAAAATAAATTGAATAACCCTTCTTATTATATACCCATCAATTTCCTTGTTTTTTTTTTAATGTTAATTTTACAGAGTTTGATCGGATCACCAGACTGTGGTTTTCTGAAACCATATCACGTCTCTCTGAAACTGATGACGTAGTACGTTAAAACATGACGTTATTTTTCTTGCGCGTTAAAAGGCCTTGTTATTATGCATTGTTTTATGGATAAATATTATACAATTGATCTCTAAAGTTTTATTCTGCTATATTTAGCTAGTTATAAGGGGGTATATAATAAATTTATCATTATAACAGTAACTTGATCCGAAGAGCCGTATCACATCTCGCTGACAGGCGCGGATCATAAAAGCAAGCTCGACGCTTCGCGTCTCGTTAGATCTGATAATCTGCGCCTGCCAACTCGACGTGATGCGACCCTTTGGATCAAGTTACTGTTATAATAATATATATTTGTTCAAACCATTTTTTGCACAGCATTATGATCCAATTCTTCTGTTTTCATTTTTCAACATTTTTTTACTATGAATAATATGCATTTTAAAATCACTATTTTATCCGTCGGGAAATTTATTTTGTTTTTTTTTTTTTACGAGCTGCAACAATATCTGCTAAATTGTGAAAGAAATTTGTTGGCTTCTGAAGTTTTCATTACGACGTTCAACGTTTGTGACGTCAAAGGTTTACATATATTTGAAACTTTTGACCCCCTGTCCGTGTTATGGTGTTTTGTATTCGAAAAATACAATAGAATGTAAATATTTTTGTTAAAATAAAAATATCCATGTTTTGTTGTGAGAAACCCCTGATACGAGGGTCTATCCAAAATTTCATGGGATTTCTTTCAAACATTTTATTGAGACTTGATGAAACCAAGCATTAGATCTAGACATATTTATTTAATGGAGCCGATATTCAACAATACTTGAGATTTCCACTTGTTTCCAATTACCCTTGTAAAATCCAGAGATTTCCAAGTTACGTCAATTTAGGTATGTGTCGTCACGTTAAAGGAGCAATTCGTCCTCACAATCTGCAGATAACTGTCCTTTCACTTCATTTCTATTCCGAAGAATAACCTAAGTCTTCTCCAGCATCTTTTAATTTTCATATTATAATGATTTTTCAAAATATTCACCGTCTTTCCATTGATTGTTTCGTTAACAGATGCAATGTTATACAATGTACATGTAAACTAGTGGTCCTCGTCCATTAACAGTTAATTTGTGTACTGGAAAAATGACCTCATAAAAGGCGGTTGTACTTTTCATCAACCTTCATGGTTTTTTTCCCTTAATTTCTCACGCCAATGGAAATTCGATTGCTACCATCATTTTTTAGTTTGTATCAGTATTATACTGTTGCGTTTAAATCAGTGTTGTAGTACCTGGCATTCCCGATATTTTAGAAAAACTTTAACTTGATCGAATTTTTACAGTGTCTTACAATGTCACCATTAACAACAAATCAAAAAATCATCCATTAAAAACTAAATATAACCAATAAAACTCATTTAGTCCTACAGAGTTTTATGTGAGATCATCATTTTCATTTTGTATACCACTTAATGCGTTGTCTTCACTTTTACAATCAAGGGTACGTAACTTAAACTAAAAAAAGATGCAAAGCTTGATATACATTTTTTGACTGATTATGATTTGAATTGACATAAATAACAAATCCCTCAAGCATAAAGAAATCGTAGGTTTTCCTTGATGATTAGATATGAAACTTTGTTTTACTTTCTATTTAATTCCATACAAATTTTTTTTAACCTAATGACAAAATCTTACACAATATTCCCGCTATGTTTGTTAAATGTAATGCAGGTTACAGATTTTAATGTAAACCTTTGAGAAATGTTGCTGAGTTATGAAAACAAATTCCGTTATTTTTCCTTAACAGTTGAAATTAAAACAATAATCAACGAGTACATATTTCCCCTGCGTTTCCAAACATCCATTGTTAATGAACTTTACTATCAGTAATATTTAAATACTTATTACAATGTATTATTATTATTATTATTATAATAAAATTTAAAATGTGTTTATTTTTGTTATTTTCAATCAGTGTCACTAATAGATAAATAAAATATGTAAAAATTTCCAAACTTCTGATTCAATCCTTGTATGTATACGATCTATAGATTGGATGTGTACAACGGCACTATGTTTCAAGCTTCTGTGAAATTTCATTACATTTCATTCAGTGTTATAAAAGTTGATGTGAATTAGAGATGGGTTCCCCAAATCTTAACAAACGGACGTACAGAAGGACGAATGGACGGGCATCATGATTATACGGATATCATTTAAAATATGATCAAATCTATTATTTTCATTTTTAGACCAATCAAAGATCCAGTCATTCTTGTTCTAAAATCGATCTTCCAGAGATAGTTAAATACGTAACAATCAGCCAATCACTGGTACGCAATGCATTGAGGCTTTGATATTAATACCCGCTAGCTGAACGTTTGGCATGCAATTTCTTTACAGAAACCGTACAAGTGGTGTAATACACAAAGAACAAGATGAGCTACCTCTGGGCTGTCGTTTTAATCGCCGCCTACTTTACGGTGCCTCTCACTGCGATGTTTTCTCGGAGGTACGTTAGAAACATGGACTGTGATGATAAAAAGTCAGAACACGATATTTTAGGAGAGTATTATATATCATTTAAAGACTGCGCTGAGAAGTGTCGGGGAGATTGTGGCGTGTTTGGGTATAAAGAAGGATTGAAGAAGTGCCGGCTTCACAGGAAACTCCACAAGTCGTCAGCTACAGATGAGGAGGGCTGGAAATACTTCTTTCATGATTGTATGTATAACTTTATGTAGATATTGGATACGTGATTGTAGGTATAACCTTATATACTTGTCAAAATTTCTAAGTCCCCACTTTTATTTTTTCTAAAAGTTCAAAACCTTAACATCAATGTACTAGTTACTTATAATTTTTCCGTTAATTTGCAATTCTTACCTGTCAAAGCCAAAAAATTGTAATCGTATGTGTAATTACTCGACCGTGACCGTTTTTGTTAAAAAGTATGAAGTTCGAGTTAAATATATTTTTCGGGTGTATTCTTCATATTTTTACTTCCATGTGTTCTCCATCTTTAATTGATAACGAAAAACACAAAAGAGTTTTATTAAAATGTGGTGTATGTCCACACAACAATGTGGAAGTAAAGTTGAAATTGCCCAAGCTGGTCATAGTTAACAAAAGTTCTGTTTCCTTTCACTGTATGACTTTATTTTACTTAAAACCTTTATAATCACCTCCCGAAAAAAAACCTACAAAGCATACCTAAATTCCTTTTAATCATTAGAAATTGCTAGATTTTCAATAAACACAACAAAATCATCCTAAAGTTTATCCGGAAAAACCAATGGAACCGGAACCGGAAGTGCCCTCCCTTCAAGGTCAAACTGGAGGAGTGGAGAATACATGTAATGAAACATTATGTAACTATTGTAGGCAAGGCACATGCACTTTCGGTAATTCCTCTTGTCATCTTAATCTCAACCCTAACTTACATGTATGGAAGAAGATAGACGGGTTTGTGAGACAGCTTTTCCAAGCAGAACTAGAAGACGACCTAGTCTCCACATGGAAAACCATTCAATAAAAGATTTTTTCTTAAATAGTGTGAACACTTTGAGGAATGGTTGTCTTGCTTTGAGTTCGTTTGAATCGAGGATAATGCAGCATTTAACGTTGTGAATTTTTAATTCTAGGGTGTCTTAACGTTTCTGCATATTGTGTTAAAGTGCTTCAATGGAATAAGTTAAGTTCGAAAAATTGTTTTGCTACTTTTTGTTTTATCCTGTATACTTATTAAATTATACTGTTAAAATAATTCAATATAAGAGCGGTGTAACGTAAAAACTTACCTGGGGACTTGAAATTTTGACTAGTATATATATATGAAGATTGTTTGGGGAATAAAAAAATATGGGGATACCAAACAGTATTCATACTCAAAATTCCATTCAAACAAAACACATCAAAAAGCAGATCAAATTATGACCTCTAAATCAGAAGTGGGATCAGGTGCCATGGAAGAGTTAGAAATTCTATGTGTAATAAATGGCTTTTATAAATCCGTGAAAGTGCATGAAAGAGATCATTGGCTATAGCTGTATAGGTGGAAACGTTTTTTTACAGCAAATATTTCCTCTTCAATATAAAAAAAATCAATTTACTGTATTATTTTTTCGTGTCTCAGATTAAACCATTTCCCCTATTAAATTAAAATTGAATTCTTATTACTCTGCTTGAAATTGATATTTGTTTTTGCATTTATTCTGCTTTATATATAGATTTGTTTTTGTTGACATGAGTATTGGATAATAATATTTTGAACTCTAAACTAATAAAAAAAAACTATACGTTAAATCAAAGTATAGCTCAGAGCAAATTTTTAAGCGGAGACTTTGATGTGAAAGAAAATTATAAATCATATGATTTAAGATTTCTCCCAGTGCACATTCGATTTTCTTCAAATAGTTTTTAAAAAATATTTTTGTTGAATAATTTTGACTAGGCAATGAATAGTCAGTGATTTTGTTTTCTTTTCTAGATTTCCCATATTTTCCTTAAAATATCATTCATTGGAATTATCAACGTTGAGGAAACCTATAGTACACGTATTACTTTGTGAATGTAAATCCAGTTTTTGTTTGGTTAATTTTTTTTCTCATTAAGATGAATTCCAGAACTAGAGGATAAAATCTTAAAATTGACAAAACGTTTTCAATTAATACGGGAGCAGAATATCCAAAACAGTGATAAAACATTACAAGGCTTGTGTATGCTTATAATGGCAACTCTCTTTTGCTTCTGTGAGTTCAATGCTACTGTCAGAAAAAAAAGTTAACTGACTTTAAATGCTCATGTCATAAAAAACATTGACGACCATTCGATTGCTTGTAAGGCAGTATTTATAGTAAAATTGAAATTTTACAGCTTAAGTATCTTGAGACAGGCAATTATTATTCTACCACCGCTTGAAAAGCGGAGTGGTATATAGTAATCGGGATGTCCGTCCATCGGTCTAGCTGTCCGTTCGTCTGTGTCAATTCCTTCTCGAGTATCCATCTTTAATCATCAACTCTTTTTATATTACCGAATGAAATTTACTGAAACTTTCAAAGAATCTTTGTTACATACTGACATTGTGCTCATCTTTATTTACTTTTTGAATGAACATCTATTTCGTGTTTACTATAACAAACATTGAAACTGCCATTCTTGATATTGAAGGGTACTCCTATCTTATCCAAAACTCCTCCTATACCACAGGATAAATAAAATGATGTTATCACAGATCTTTAGTACAAAATTTTGCAATACTTATTTCTTCCTGAATTTGACACTTTGTCGTGTCTCCAAGAGCAAAACATGTACTTCACCATTAAAATCAAATGGGGGTAGGGGTGGGGGCGCTATCATTTAGTGATCTCAGTGCTCACAGTACCTCTAGTTGTAGTACTGCTCAACAAAAGATTTCAAATAATACATATATAATATTAATATCTTACCATACAAAATGTATAGATATATATTTATCACAATTATGAAATTGTTTATTTTTCATGCACTTCTTTGTTATTCTCTTAACGTTGTGCTCCATATTTCCATTATATATTGTGTTCTGTCTATTTTTTCTATTATTTACTAGTCCTAAGAATTTTTATTGTACGACTATGTCAGTTAGACTTAGGTCAATACGAATGTTTTAAGTACGAGTTAATCTTATGTGTTTATGCCGCCATAGGTGGCAGAGGATAGTTTCGAATAATATACCGGTCAAAAAATAGAAAAAATAGAGAAACCTGAGGTTTGAATGCATATGATAGGTAATTTTATAGCTAGAATATTTTATGGGTGCATTTGGAGGGAATTGGTGGCCTTGTATATTTTTTTGAAATATGACACTTTAGTGTCACTACTACTGTATATGGGATATGGACTAGAAATACGAAACTAAGCTTAAAACTCGCTCTACCGGTATTTCACCAGAAAAGCGGGCTGGGTTCACAGGATGAATTGTAGCTTGAAAACGAGGTGGTTGAGCCATTATCTCTTGCTGTTCATTTGTATGTACAAATGTTACTCTGCAATTTGTGTGGTAGCTTAGATCAGGCGCACGGGCCTGGAAGCAGATGCGGCTGCGGCGAAATAGTGAAAATAGGCTTGATTCACTTGAAAATTTGAGATTGTCCCTGCGCCATCTTTAGGGCTCATTGTGTAAGTTGTACATGCTTTATTCCTAAAAGCTTCAAATTTCTCAAGGGACTACATCATACTATTATTACATGTAGAGGGAATTTAGAATTTTTCAATGCACATTTTTAAAGCAGCTCAATATTAAGTAAACCGTCAGTCAAACGTTTTGATTGCAAAAAAAACTATCCTCAGCCACCTTCAAGAATGCATCAATTTTTAGAAATGTGAATTTTAGTCTGATTTTTATATAAAAGGGTTTATTTATGTAAGTCAATTTAAAAATGAATACTTTGTTTCTGTTATTTAAAATCTGTACAGTTATGTATATTCTCTAAAAAGCAAGGGGGATTACTCTTTTCCAGCATACATTTTTAAAGACTTTGAACCATCAGCATAATAAATCATATTAGATTCAGGCATTTTATTGCCAGAGAATAATTTAATTGTTTGAATTTGATACTTTGGGTATTGTCGCATAAATAGAATCATGTCTTGCTTCAATTAATTAAATCTAATTAAAATTTAAGTGTATTATTTAGTGCGATATCACTGAAATTACATATATTTGCCATTTTTTCAAGCTGATTTACTAAATATAATCATTTTGAAAAAAAAATCAGTCAGCATACCTAAATGTCACTAAACCTAACCATATATAGTACAAAAAACTTTTTTTGCTTAACTTTTCCAAATTTAACCTTTTCTGTTATTGATATTTTCATGAAATATGCCCCCCTTTTCAATTTTTAAATTCATCTATATTTAAATGTGACAAAATCTAAATTTTTCAATGGTTTGCTATAAAATGACTATTTTTCTTTGAATAATAACAAAACAAAGAGTTTATATTGCATATTTTATGAAGTAATATCAATAAAATGTGCATTCTCATGTAATTATTGAATTCTGCTAGGCCCATATAATACGCCCACAATTGCCCAGGATGGACAGAATAATCACTTTTAATATTCAGGAGAATGAAATGTATGTATTTGATTACTCATAACTGTTAAAAGTGAATATCAGACACTTAGAAAGAATTCAGCTAGGACAAACAAATTTTTACAGTACATTTTCATTACACTGAAGAAATGGTTGCAGGGGTAGGGTGTTGAACAGCCATTTCCTGGACACTTTTTCTTTAGCATATGATGCAAGAGGGTTTTTTTGCATATCATGATAAATATCTTGAAAGTTGAAAGGGTTTTAACTTTGCAAAGAAGTTATAGGTATATAAAACCAAGTGAAAAAGAGATAAAATAGAATTTCATAAAACATGAAAAATAGGGGAGTATGTGATACATGTGAGTACATTTCACCAAGATGTGCCCTTTATATTTGACTTTTTACATATAAATGTATTTGAAATAGAATAAAATTACCATTTAACACTTTTTTACTGGTATATTTATCATCTGGAGTTGTAAGAATTGCATTTGTTTTATGTGTAAAAAAACCATATGGGGTTAAGGTGGTTGACCGAGAATTGGTGAGGTCTCTTATCCGGCCATAACTTTTTTATTTTTCAATGAATCAAGACATATTTGGTATATTTTTACTCAGAATAGCATGTTCTTTTTGAATTAAGCAAGGTTTACTTGCAAGATAAACTTTGAAAGTCAAAGGTGGCAGAGGATAGTTTCGAATAAAGTACCGGTTGAAAAATAGAAAAAATAGAGAAACCTGAGGTTTGAATGCATATGATAGGTAATTTTATAGCTAGAATATTTTATGGGTGCATTTGGAGGGAATTGGTGGCCTTGTATATTTTATTGAAATATGACACTTTAGTGTCACTACTACTGTATATGGGATATGGACTAGAAATACGAAACTAAGCTTAAAACTCGCTCTACCGGTATTTCACCAGAAAAGCGGGGTGGGTTCACAGGATGAATTGTAGCTTGAAAACGAGGTGGTTGAGCCATTTTCTCTTGCTGTTCATTGGTATGTACAAATGTTATTCTGCAATTTGTGTGGTAGCTTAGATCAGGCGCACGGGCCTGGAATCAGATGCGGCTTCGGCGAAATAGTGAAAATTGGCTTGATTCACTTGAAATTTTGAGATTGTCCCTGCGCCATCTTTAGGGCTCATTGTGTAAGTTGTACATGCTTTATTCCTAAAAGCTTCAAATTTCTCAAGGGACTACATCATACTATTATTACATGTAGAGGGAATTTAGAATTTTTCAATGCACATTTTAAAAGCAGCTCAATATTAAGTAAACCGTCAGTCAAACGTTTTGATTGGAAAAAAAACTATCCTCTGCCACCCATACTGCTCGGCAAGTTAATTTTTCTACCTGTCAAACGCCTGTTATTCACGGTGTAAGTAGTTTAAAGTCTTGTTTATCCTTTAGATCATATCATCGCTTGATTGTGTGTTTAATGTGGACTGTGCATATTTACGCAGTTCTGCATAATTTACAAATAATATTTTGCCATGTGCTTAGAGTATGGTGCGCTATTTATGTCATCGTTTGAAGTCATTAACTAACAAGTCTGTATTTGTCTTAAAGATATATTTTATGAAAGAAATTTGATATTAATGATAAAGTTACAATTAGTTTATGATATTTAGAGATTATACTTCTCTGTGTAATTTGTTTATATTACATGAATCCTGTTTTGAGAAATTTTTGTATGGAAAGCAGTACCTGTCATTACTTACTATGGTATTTTATTCTATTGTAGCTTTTTACCACACACATCACACATGGTGATACGCATTTGTGCACATGCATAATTGCACTGGGTTATCTATCTGTCAAATAAAACTTTCTAACGGATCTGAAAGACTTCTTATTGTGGCAAAATATATTGTATTTCAATTTTGTGTTTAAAGTGGTATAAAGGCCCGATGGGCCGGGTGTTGATTGTTATTTTATACAGTCTGTAAACAAAAGAATTTAATTGTACACATGTCACTATAAATAAATAAATTACTTACTTACTTACTTATTACACGGGTTTTTAGACACCATTGTTTAAGATTTAACAATATTTTTTGTTTCAATTTTTTTTAAAGGATGCTTTCTTGATCGAGAATTTTTTTTTCGAATAATAAATATCCCGTAGTCATTTACATATTACCCATAAAAATTGATTGTATTTGTTGATGAAAATTTTTGAATTAAAATAGATAAGACAAATCGATACAACATAATAACAAATTCATTTTGAATAAGAAAAAATGTTTGCACTTGCACTATCATGAGTAAATGTTTCCTCATATTTATTTTTGGTTCATGTTTATTCACAATCAGTTACAATTAATTAATTCCCGAGTAAGATTAGAAAAACATAATTTTTTTGTCTTTGGTATCTTTTTATTTCTGAACGGATTTTTGTGAGCCTCTTTCTTGTAGTATACCGGTAAAATGATTTCCTTGATTTTTTCGTTTCAGTTCTCCCTAGAGATTGTAAGGATCTTCACGATAACGACTACACATATACAGGGGTGTACGACATCTACCCCTTTGGAGTCAGCTCTATTCCTGTCAAGGTGTTCTGTGACATGACAACAATAGGAGGGGGATGGACGGTGTGTTGTTTGTTTATACAGCTTTATAAATGGTGTATACACTACACTCTAATTTGATTAAAATTTGATATTCCAGAGGAGATGGGTATTTTGTATCAACCAGTACTTTGTTTGAAATTTGACTTATTAATCTGGGGTTGGGACTTTAGTTTCAACTGTACAATAAATTAGATTGGATTTCTTATTCAGAGAGAAAGAGAGAAAGAAGGAGAAAGAAGGAGCATATCTTTATAGTATACTCTGAAATTTGATTGAGATATAGTTTGTTAATTTGGCAATTAAAGTAAAATATGCAAATTTAATTAAATTTATATTTGATATTCTTCAGGGTTGGAGTACATGATAATTTAATTAATTTCTTACTAAGGGGATAGGAAAGAGATAAGAAGCCTTTTCCCCTTTAAAGCTCTAATGAAAATATGTCTTAATTTTCAAAATAATTCAACTGTTATTTATCTTTTCAAGGCAATTCAAAAACGGATGGATGGATACGTGAACTTTGATAGGAACTGGATAGATTATAAAAATGGATTTGGTTCATCGGAAGCGGAAGTCTGGATTGGTAAAAGTGATCTATGATTCCGTTCAAAATAAGAACAAACAGTAAAAAAAATAGTTTAAAAATAGTTACTAATGAAGGGTTAGGATTTAAAACTAGATGACACGTACATGTACTGTAAAACGAGAAAAATTGGCGCATACATATTTTTGCGCAAACGCAAGTGGGAATGCATTGGCGTAAATAAGTTTAAGCGCTTGCATTTGTCAGTAAAATATTTATATGTGACATTTTTTTTAATTCGCACCCGTATTTGACTTTTTGGATAGTCAAGCACGGAAACACATTAGTTGTCAGGTATATCAGTAAACATTCGTTATTTTTACCGTGGTACGTGTTGCTATCACATGGATGTGGTACAATGTTAAAATTTATTTTATTTCTATTTTCAATTAAAAGAAATGGAGTATTTACTGACTTAAATAACATTAAAACAATGCATGCATCGACAGAAAATTACTTAGATAAAACGGTAATCCAAATCAGGTTTTGTCTGCAAGTTCAATCGCCATGCGCCACGCAATGTTTACCTCGAGGCGATAGATGGTTGGCACACCGAGAAGCCAAACTTTGAATGTGCTAATGATAATAATCGGGTAACAACTACCGGGGTAACAGTACTTTAATCAAATTATAATTTGGAAGAACTTTCTGTCTTCCGGACATGTGCATTGCTAGTGTGTATATAAAATCCAATCACCCTTCGACATTACGTAATCTCGCGTTCCGGTTTACGTGTACTTCTGTAAAAACTTTGAACACACACAAAAATGATATTTAGAAATCCTTTAGCGCAAAATCAATTTTAGCGCTCAACGGCTCTTGCGCAAAAGACGCTAAAATTAGTAGTGCGCTAATTATTCTTGTTTTACAGTATTGAAATGTACCGGTGATTTCTTTTGACTGTGTATTGTTGATTTCCTAAATAAAATTTTGTAGTTCACCAATTTTTGAAACAACTAAGATACGAATTTGATATATTAAACAGGGATATATAAATAGTGACTACATTCACTTTTATTTACTTATATTTTCTTTAAAAAACCGAAAAAATTTTCTAAAGCTGATTTAGTTCATGTTAAATAAAAATGATTTTAAGAACATTAAGACTAAGAAAATCATGCTTAAGAGAAAAGCAAGAAGTTTTTTAATTGACTATATTCTGTTTTAAATATTGAAAATGAATGTTGTGTTTGATATATTTCTTTTCAAATAACTTACTCAATAATTTTTTTTTATTTTACTAACGTAATTCTTCTGTTGGTGTGTTTGCAAAATTTGAATAATTGATTGATTTCTATATATCTTAATACAGGGCATGACGTAATCCATCAATTAACCAAAGAAAACACCTCATCCCTGTATGTAACAATTACTCTACAGAATGGTACAACGCTGTATGAAATGTACGACGGATTCTCTGTCTCTGACGAAGCAGGAAAATATCAACTGTTTCTTGCAGGACCTGCCACGGGGACCTTAGGTAAGGGTATTCAATTAAACTTCTTAAAACTCGATAAAAATTACGTATTTAAAAAATAAGGTAACATTTTAAACATTTGTCGGGATATAAATACGGGTTGGGCACGAGATAAAATTCCATAAGGCCCGAAGGACCTTATGATGAATTAAACTCTTACCAACCCATATTTATTGCCCGATAGATGTTTTAAAATTATATCTTATTACTTATATTTACATTTGTGACTTATTCATACTTTAAAGAATGTTTCCACTTAAGCATAGTGCCATGGTCCCTTTTTCGGACTCCTCTAACTTCATCTGATTAACTCAAAAGTTAATTATTTTACACCAAACTCATACTTTGTTATCTTTGTGGTATATTACTTGCAAAAATTCACAATGAAAACGGCGTCTTAGTTTTATAAATTGTAATTTAAAAAGCCATATACTTCGTGTTAATTCCGGAATATTGCGCTTGTCCGAGTTGGGTTTTAATTGTGTCACATTAATATTCAGTGTAGGCGGAGCATTTCATCGATCGATTGAAAACATGTCATGTTAAGCCAGTTTTTATGGCTTTTGGAATTTAATACAAAATACAAACTGTATACAGAAAAATAAACACAAGGAATTTTTCAAGGATTAGGACTTTTTTTTTTCGAAAGATGGTACTGAGGGAGGATCTTTGAGATGGATACGATCCCTATAAATCAAGATCCCCCATCTTAAGGTCGTTTCTCGGTGGAAAATTAACACTAAATTAAATAAACTGAGCCTACTTTTATCTGAAAAAGGGGAAAATCATATTTAAGAAAAACTTCTATATTTTTTAAAAGGTTAGTACCGTATTGCAATTTTAAACCTCTCTCTCTCTCTCTCTCTCTCTCTCTCTCTCTCTCTCTCTCTCTCTCCGTACTTTTTAAAGTACAGTAAATACCCCCTACTTCTCACAAATAATGGTGTACGGAATATTTTTTGGTGATGCTGTATGTGGTAATATTTTATCTTTAAAACAAATTTATTAATTGTATGTGCGATTGTTTTTTTTTTGTTTATTTGTTTATTTATTTATTTTTTTTTTTTGTGGTGGTTGTGGTGATGTGTGTGTGTGTGTGTGTGGGGGTGGGGGGGGGGTTACAGTAAGAATTCCATGCCAGTGTTAAACAATCAACATATTCTACCCCGTGTCCTTATATTTTTACAGTCAAAAACACTTTGAGGAATGATGCTACTTCAAAGATGGGAGCTAAATCTTTGAAACTAGTTTAGCCTCTAAACGTGCCCCTTAAATCCAAGGACTAAAAATAAAATGCCGGTACATTTTTTTTCCAATTTAATATTCCAGCACCCTATTAAAACACTTGACAAAGAAAGAAATACTTCTATGTTGATTGATTGAAAATGTACATGTAACGGTCTAAGTTGGACGCGTTTCGACGGAATCTACAACCACGTGGTTTATCGATTTTTTGTATTCACAATGTTACCTGAGACTACAAATCACGTGGTTATTTGGAATATTAAACAGCTCACAATGAGGTCAATGACATGTAAATACCCGTAAACAGTGAAGAAAACTGTCGGCGTTTTGTACCTTTTTTCAAAAGGTTTACCCCGAGCGCAGGCTTGCCCAAAAGTCTCCCTTAAATATGTTGAATTTCCAAAAGTTCTACACCTTCTGTCCTTTTGAGAAATTTAGGCAAGCATGTGCTCACTATGTATTCCAGCTATAAAAATCGGAATAACTTTGAATAGCAATGGAGATTCGTGATTTGCAATGATCCCTCTTACAAAACACAGTCTCGTTCTTCAATATTACTCAGTTTTTATGTCTGTAATTTTGCAAAGTTGCGATCTAGACCTTGAAAAATTGTTTTATTAATTTCATTAGGCTACTTTCCATACCTTATATTTGCGCAATTTACAGGGGGCCACGTTTAGTACACTAAGTGCAATGATTCTTTGCCTGATTGTGACTTTAAACGTGTGAAATGCATTATTTTTCATACCCAGAGATAATACTTTCCTTGTTTTACAAAAGAAGTCGTAATAAAAACAACAATCGATTAATATAAGATTAAGAATAAGGCCTCTTCAGGAATAATGATGGTTGAAGTGTGTAAACAGTATATACATGTAGACAAGCATGTCCGCGGGAAATCATAGACAGCGAACATAAATGAAAGTTTAATATTATAGAGTTATTGAAATTATATAGGTGAATATTGGCACGAGTTGGCTGTTCAAATGCACGAGCTTGCCAATATTCATCAATTTAAGTTCAATAACTCCTTTACTATCTAGCTAAAACATTCCCACTTCAGTTTCAGTTTTAATAATGTTATTAACATTATTGTCATAACTTTTATTAGTAAACAAAATATATAAATTTCAAGCTGTATTTCCAATGACGCAAGATATAGCGTAGATAACTTAAAATAGATACTTTCTCTCTTTACAGCATGCAAATCCATCTGTCTTAATGAACCTTAGTATTATTATCGACTAGATTGATTAAGAAATAAACAACGTTATTCAGTGAACATGGCGTTATGAATAGCAATTGCTCTGCTGGCATATTCCATGATGCGCGCTAGCGCATCATGGAAAATATGCCAGCAGAGCTATTGCTATTCATAATGCCATGTTCACTGAATAATCGTTGTTTATTACTTATATTTGCATTCTTTGATTTTTTTCAAGAATATCAGAGGAAATCCTAACTTACATAAGGATGCGGCTTCATGTCTTCAGTAAAGAAAAACATACGGCTTTAAAATCAGTACACCTGATCAATGCTCCTTTTCTCTGATAAATCACAAACAATTTTTAAAGTATTTCCCTCTCAAACACAGTTATCTGGATACAAGCAGCGCCGTCATCACATTCTCTTAATTTTTGTTTTGATGCAGTTGTGACGTCATCGATCAACGTTATTGAAACCCTCTGACAAAAATCAATAATTTAACGCTATGATGAAAAATGAGAATGCTTCCATAATGATTATTACTCCAGAGTGCTTTTCTATGATTTTTTTTTTTAGTTTTTCTATTTATTTTTAATAGCTGAAATCATTTTTGAAATAGAATTTTCTCATTCTGAATGTTATTACCCAAGTGTGAAGAGTTATCGTTCTTTGCACAAATATGCATGATACGAAAAAATAAAAATTTGGCAGTTCTCTAAAATTTTTAAGAATTTTATTATACAATTAAATACAATGACCAAAATTAAATTTTTAAAGATATAAATCAGCAATTTTAAATATTCTGAATTTCTTTTTTTTTCAAAGAATATAATTAAAAACTTATATTTATACCTCTCATGAAACATTTCATATATATACTTCTGAACACTATACATAAGTCTAGCAGAGGTTGATCTATACGAGTGCGATAGAGCAATTGCACTTATAGCAGTAGCAGTTGCGTCTATAATCCTATGAATGCAGTTGATGTCGACATGTTCAAAGTGGGAGAGTGCAGTGGATATGCAAATATATATATATGAATCCATTACCTCTATGATATATTTCCTGTCCATCTATAGGAGAAGTATGTTAGACACAGGTTATCCTTACCACGATCTGTCTGGGATGTACTTCTCCACCCACGACAGGGACAATGACAGATCTAGTAGTAACTGTGCTGCTCTCAGTAACCGTAGAGGAGGCTGGTGGTTTAATGCCTGTCATCGCGCCTTCCTTAACGGTGTGTGGTCCTCAGAGTCCTGGCACTGGCCATGGGATCCCACAGTAACGAGTGGGACATCAGTGAAGGGGACCACCATGATGGTCAGACGTCATTAGGTAAACCTCATTAAATCTAAATAACCAGATTGTTTTTCTTTTTGTATTTCCGTAAAAATTTCTAATGGTTCTCAAAGGGTTTTTGTTTTCTTTTTCTAAGAAAAATATACTTTTATTTCTTTAAAGCATTAGTTTGATTATTATTTTTTCCCCAATTTTTTACAGATGACCGACCACCCATCAATCAGAAAAATCGTTTATGATAAAGTAGATGGTTTTGAATTAATCTTCATCACGAGGTCCTTTTTTTAAAAATAATGTTTGACATGTAGTGAGAACACTTGCAACCAAAAAAATGGTTTCAATAAAGGCGGTGCACTATTTGTAAAACCAATATGTTATTGTATTTTTTACTATCAAATGTATCTAGTAAAAGATGTATATTATATGTGTTTTATTTCGTTTTATTTTCAAACATTGATGAATGATGGACGGATAATTAGGATATAGACTTCTTTATTGTTTAACCTATTACAGTTGAACCTGTGTAGTCTGACACACGGTCAATATACTTCACTACAATTTCCGCCACGCAGTACAGTTAAGGTGCGCAATGGAAATATCGACTAAATTTTTTATTTAAAAATGTATTCGTAATCGGGATGGCGATTATTTTTATTACATTATTTATATCGGATAATTGTAATTATGATTAATAACTACATATCGAGGACGATTATATTTTATATTTAGACTAGTCACGTGATGCGGCAGTCACGCGATTTTAGCACATTGACTTGAAGTATTGCTGTTACATATAAATATCACTAGTGCAAGGGCATAACCAGATTAAATTTCCAAGTTTATTATATAAAAAATTTCAACACGCATTGTAGTTTTTAAAAAGTGCTGCGATCCTGTCTAAATTCTGCAATTTCATTGTTAAAATTATACTTGTATGACCGAATGCTATATTTTTGCTGGTCAGCGGCACGAAATATTGATATAATTAAATTGTTTTTAAGATTTTATCAGGATCGCAGCACTTTTCAGATACCTTAATAGTTCTGTAGATGAAATATAAAAGCTTACTTTGATCCATAGAGTGTATGCCCTTGCACTAGATCGATTTATTAAGACTCCCACATTACCCGCCGATGTACTTGCATACAAATATACGGTAGTGTCAATTAAATACGTAATGTACAGAAAATATATTAATAAAATCGTAAAGAAGACATTAAATTCAAGTTATTGGCCCATAGAATATCTGTAAATAATATTTTATTTAATTAGAGAATACATATTTTGTTGAGAAAATATTACTTGATCTGTCTCTCACTGCATACAATCTACGTCACGTTGTAAGAAATGGCGTCATGTTGACAAGTTTATTGCGATCAGTGACTTGTTTATAACTTGATATGTGAGATTTAACTAACGACAAATCAACACGCTATAGTAAGTTTGTATGTAGTTTGATGATTTCTTACTGGTTAAATTAGTAGATAAATTCATTTTGTAGTATTTTAAATAGGGATGTCAAATCGGTCAATTTTTAATACTCGGTTACTCGGACGTTTTTCCGATCGAGTACCCGGGTACTCGATAAAAGTGTAAATAAATAAGAACAAGTAAATTGGTGTATGTAAAACATTGTAAACTCTAAGACTTGTAGAAATAAAACCACATGCTCTGATAGGAGGTTTACCCGCAAATGCATATAACGATGATGAGCACTTCGTGCCCGACAAAATATAATACAACACTGTTTAAAGTTCAATTATTTATCAGATAAATACAAGAAATAAAATCGTAAGTGGTTCATGGTGTTTTTGTTTCAAAAAAAAATCTGCTCCCTAATTGTAATGTAAGTCTTTGTTGCGTTTGACGTCCATGTATCAGTCGTACAGTTTTACTTGAACTTGACCAAGTTCTAAGAGCGGATAAATTTTCGATTTTCGTATACTTTTCGATCCTAGATTTTATAATATTACGGGACGGTCTTTTGTAGTTTGGTGCAACGATTGACGTCAGTTTTTAAAGCCATTGCCTTCGACCATTTGTAAATGTATTGGCATGTAATCAAACACAACTATATCAACAATCGCGCGTGTGATATCATCTGTCTCTTTTCTCGAGAATTTACGACTCCTCGGAGAACTGACAAAATTATCTAATTTATTTAATTATGACAGACCTTAAACGAAGTTCAGTGAAAACAAATAATTAAAGCAAAACAAAAAATAAGGGTAGAACATAGCCTAAGGTGAGATAAGCCAGGTTACAGGTGCTTGGTCACGATAATTACTGTATAAACACTCCCATGGGCGTTAATGGTCATTTAGAGGAGAAGGAAACCCTAATTACTGTAGGTACAAGTGCAATGAAAATTTTAAGTTTTAAAACAAATTGTTTAATGCATAAATAAAAAGTCTTAGAAATATTCAAAAATATACATCCGAGTACGAGTACCGATTTTAGTAGTCGATACTCGGACGTTCGATCGATTACCCGGTTAACCGGGTACACGTTGACATCCCTAATTTTAAAGAAATGTTGTATGACGTATATTGTGTATGATGTCATAGTCAAGTTTTCCCGTACAAATTAGGCTCCGCCTCCTTTTTGTAACCTTAACTGTGCCACACCTCCTAACCTCATTAGCATAAATCGGAAGATTTCAGAGATAAACGTAATAAAATATGAACAAAATCCGTAAACGTCCGAACAGCTTTCCTCGCGAGAATTCAACGAGACCAACATGCTACAGGTGAAAATCGAGAGAGAAATTCAACATGAAAAAAGAGGTAAAACTTTATGTTATCTCGATTTATAAGATTTGTAAATTGCAAAAAGTTGAAAAACAAACGTTTCTTTACCTGAAAAGTGAAAGTAGGTTTGCAGTTTCTAATTCTGTCAAGTGCTGTTGCACTTTAAAGTGACAAAACAGCACCTCACGATTTTGTAAACATGTTTCCACGTGGAAGGGAGTAGTTGTGATGGTCAAGATTAACCCACATTCATTGATTTAATGAACAAAAACACTCGTAAGTAGAATTTCATTTATTTTTTCGATTACCACTAGCACAAAATTGCTAAATATTTTAGGGCATGTTTGTCAAATGCTGTTAATAGCATGTCTAAAATTGAAGAGAAAATGCAGGTGTGCTATAGTTCGTTCCTACTTGTAAGGTAGTTTACTATGCATGCATATGCAGAGTTACGCGTATAAAAGTTATTATTCTTACTTATCAATACCCAGTGATTTGTGAGAACCATATGTGTTTTTTCAAATACCAAGAGACTAAAATTTAATTCTATCCGTACTCGTGTGTATGCACAAGAAGTTCTTCCGAATTTCCTCTACACATATACATGTGTACCTGGATAAAGGATTAAAGGTTTGTTTACATAATTTGTTTGCAGTTTTAATAGTGTCAGCTGTTTATATCAATCATGCAGTTTTCACTAGAGCCTTCTGATGAAAATATGGTTGTTACTTTTCTAATTTAATATCATAGAAGATGTCAATGCAGTTCTCACATACTTGTGTATATATCAGGGCAGGTATGAAACTTCACAAATGCAGTTGCGCAGTGATTAACTTAGAGCATCTGCTCTAGAGTCTGGAAGTAAGGAGTAATCCTTACGTTACTAATTCGAATCCCACTGTGGGACGTGGAGACCAGTCCTTGGATGAGACCAATAATATAAAAGGAGGCCCCATGTCGCTGTAGGTGCTGGCACAAAAAAATTCCTCCCTAGGCTCAAAGGCCCTCACCCAAAATTTGTAGCCCTCCACCGGCAAGTGGTGGCGTCTCCATATGAGTGAAAAATTTTCGAGAGGGACATTCTAAACAACATACAATCAATCACATATGCAGTTTATGAAAATTTTGAATATTTCTATGTGTACCACTATTTTCCCTTTTAAAGTATTGCCCATCTAAAAGTAGCTACTGAAATAGTATAAATAATAAAATACTAGAGGTACTGTGAGCAATGAGCTCTGACACTAAATGTTACCCCCCCCCCCCCCGCTAATTCTCAAATGAATATAATGACTGTGTACATGTTTTGCTATGGGAAACCCCAAATATGTGGTGGATCAAAAAGTAAAATAGAAGATGCACAATTGCAATATGTAATATAGATTCTGTGAAAGTCATCAAATATCACTCAGTGGTATTAGAGGAATTAGTGGATAAGAGATGGGTTCACCAAAGCAAAACAGATGGACAGACAATAATACCGATTACTTAATAATACCCTCCCGTTTTCAAGCGGGGGGTATAATAAATTACATGCATGCATGCATCAATCTGTGTAATGAAAAGATATTGCTAAAGATAATTTACATTGATGTTTTACATTTTTGTTCGTAAGAATACATGTACATGTACTAGTATTTAATTTACATATTGTTTAATTATTTCAATGTATTAAATGAAAAGTAATTTTCTTTTTTGTTTGTCTATTGCAGGTACAGCTGTAGAGTTCATTTTGAACAGCCATCCCCAGGTATGACAAAAATAACACAATTGACCCTATAAGGTTATAAATAAAGAAACATTATTGAATTTAGAAAATGTACTAATGAAGCACAAAAGTGAAATCATTGTTGGCCCAGGCTAGAAATAGTTTTCTTTCACTGCTCACTCATGCTTTTTACTGGTCAGATCATCATAATATCACTATCCCACTCCCAGGCTACTAGATTTAATAAAAAGAGACTGACCCAAGACCATAATAATAATAATCATGATAATGTAATGTAATAGTTATATTTTAATTGTTTATTTAATGTGATACGCAGTTGGACAAATAATTAATCTAAACAAAACAGGATTCCGAAATGATAGAACTTTAAAACAAGCCTGTTACTAGCCCAACTATAATTGTATTTTGTTATACATGACCCAAAAGACAGATGCCCCCTACCATGTACTATCCTAGATAAAACAAAAATCCCTGACCCCAGTCCAGTGGGCCTTCAATTATTTTTTAGCCTTGCATTGTAAAGTCAGCTATCAAGACATTCCGTCCTTTTTTGTTGTTTTTTTTTTTAATGATATGCACCATCCCACACAAATTATACACACAAGAAAATATATTTTTTTCTCCTTTTTTTAAAATATGGGCTTCACTGATCTTTACATGTATTCAATGTATGTCTTTTCTTTTGAAGAATGACATTGTTGATTGAATTTAAAAATGGTCTTCAATATGTATGCACATGATAGTGATGATACTGTATTAAATGCACAAAAATTATAATGTCATTAAAATAAAACAAAAAAATGCAAATATAAAGTTTTAAAAAAGAAAATCAAATCAATTCATTTGTAATGTGCAATGATCGAATATTTCTTGCAGGATATACTCTGAAGACAGTGATGTGCAAGTTCAAGGTTTGCCTGTTGTGAGTATTGTATATGTAACTGTAAGGATAAAATTATAACATATTTAACATGCAGCATTATTATTTAATTATTATCATCCTGATCATGCTGATTGGAATAAACAAATAAAAAATATTAAGCATGCCCAATTACTCCAATTTCTACATGTACAGGTACAGTACCGACCAGACCCAACCTGACACAAAGCAGTCCCAGAGCAGTCCCGGGGACTGCTTTCTGGGACTGCTAAAGCAGTCCCGCAGCAGTCCCAGAGCAGTCCCACAGCGGTCCCAGAGCAGTCCCACAGCAGTCCCAGAGCGGTCCCAGCAGTCCCAGAAAGCAGTCCCAGCAATCCCAGTGGGCGGGGTTTATTAATATAATGGGCGGGGCTAGCTCAGAAATGAGATTGCCAATAAACAATGGAAATATAAAAGGCAGCTGATTTTTTTTTCTGAGCAGTATGCCAGGAATCCTTACAATGCGAAGGTCATTTACATGAGCAGTACCCGTATAGATTTGAAACAATTTGAAATAATATTTATTGAAGGAAGAATTAAAGCTTACACACCTACATAAATGAATTACACTGAACATGAATATTTAATCACAATTATCTTGGGTTTCTTGTGATTGATACTGGATCCCATTTTTATTTTCTATACAGAAAATTAAAATTGAATTAAATATATTTCACCAGAATTAGTTTTAAATAGATCTTATCAATATAGATCAGGCCGATTTCCATACTATTGGGATACTCTTACGGCATTTTTAAGTATTAGGGCTTTTGAAAAAGTCGTTGCTTATTTTGCGAAGTAATATTTTTTAAGTATTGATTATTCTTTGCTTACATGTACATGTTAATTTAAAAATTATTTTTTTATTTGTAAATTGTATAAGTGACCTGTATAGAATCATAAGATTATATTTAAGTTTAATTAATCTTGAAAGAAATTTATACTCATTTCATTTATCCTTTTTTTGCATTACATTTTTTACATAGATTGAAATTAGGGCCATTGTTAATTCAGCAGCATGTTCAATGATGTGTAACACTGATACGTGTACCCAAATAACATGCATGATTGGTTTTCTGCCCAAAGGCGATTAATCCACGCAGGTGTTTATACCATTTTATTTATACACATTATCGGCCAGGTAAACAAAAGCAAAACAAAAAAGAAATAAATCACAATTCCCGGTATTTTCAACTGATTATTTATTTATTTTTTTTTTTTAAATTTACTCTTTTAATAACTTATTTATAAATTAAAAACTAATTCATCTGTAAATTCCCGTATAATTGTTCACATTGCTTATGTTAAGGAAGAATGGTGGCATAATTTTATTTCATGTCATCAAATAAATTGTTAGATTTTTATTTTAAGGTTACATGTAATACTCTTTTAGCGTGATGCTTGTAAAACGTGTAGCCTTTTCAATTAAAATATCTTACATCTACTTGTATATAAATAGTGCCATATGAAAATGTTGAGTATTTAATTTTAGATTTAATAAAAAAATAAATCTACTTGTAGATATTTTTTCTCATGAGCCTGTAGTTTTATATATTTTAGAAATAAAAATCTCCTCCTGACTTCCTTATTTAACAACTTTATTTTTAAAAATATTCTTTATTACATATGTGTAAATATGCAGTCCCTAAAACTTTAAATTAACTAAAATACATGTAGTCTCAAGTTATTAAAGGATTATAAGAAATCCTTGCTTATTAAACAGTTTAAACTCCTCTCTGCTGCAAGTAAACAAAACAATGGGGAGCCTGCAAATTCAGAATACACAAGGGGGCGGAGCTATCTGTCACTCAGAACCAATGTCACACATGAGTGAACAAAGCAGTCCCAGAAAGCAGTCCCAGGGGCAGCTGGGACTGCTTTTCATAGCAGTCCCAGAGCAGTCCCACAGCGGTCCCAGAGCAGTCCCACAGCGGTCCCAGAGCAGTCCCACAGCAGTCCCAGAGCGGTCCCAAAGCAGTCCCGGGGACTGCTTTCTGGGACTGCTTTGGTGTCAGGTTGGGTCTGGTCGGTACTGTATATCAATGTTTAAAAGAATCCTGTGTAAAGTTATATATAGTTAGAGAGAGAGAGAGAGAGAGAGAGAGAGAGAGATGTTGATAAAAGGGTCAATATAATTGAAAATCATGCATCAGTGATTTTTGTTTTTGTTTAATTCTCAAAAGATTTAATCACATTCTGTTCTATTTTCAGCAGAAGCCAGATACTTTAATAATAAAGAATGGGTGAAAAAATTCTCACATTATCATGCTGCATAATAGTACATGTAAGTTCAAAGGCAGAAGAAAATCCATTAAAAGAGAATTTATAAATACAGTTGGTTGTCTGTTTCAGCAAACAATTTAATGAACTGAAAATTATGCTGATACATAATCAGCATATTAAGCAAACTGATGATTGCATTACATATTTTTCTGATTTGCATGTAGTGCATAATTGATATTTGTCAATATTTTTCATTCACTGACAGTTTTCTTTCCACATTATTGCAAATGCTTGTATTTTATTTGGATTAATTAAATGTAGAGGATTGTATTAACTTATTAATCATACTTGTAGCTCAGCTGTAACACACCAAATTATCTGATGAAAGATTCAGCCATGAGAATCTAGGAAAGGATGTCAAGTCCAAAGAGAAGGTATGTTGATTACTGGTGATGATATGTTATTATAGAGTACAGCAATAAAATAGTGAGAACAATAGTAATCCGTTGACAAAAATTTAAATCTTAATTCTTTTCAAGAATAGGCAGGTCATTATAAGTCACTCTGAAGTAGTTAAGAGCAGATTTAGATTTGTTCAGATCATATAGCTATAGGATAAGGTGGGTCCACAGTGGGGGGTCAAAGTTTATTCTGGAATATTTAAGGCTGAAGCCTTTTATTATAAAATCTATTCAAGATTATCAGGGCCACGATACATCATATTTTTTGAAAGAATACATCCTAGTACAGAATTCCAGAATCAAAGGTAATGGGTGTGCCATAATTAGAAACAGAATGTTTATCTTGGAAGTCCTATGTATTGGAAAATCATTTTGTTTATTTCTTGGCTTTTAAGTTAAGTAGAGATTAAGATAATATAAGTTTTCTTTATTTAAATACCCATTTTATGGAGACTTTAGTTGATATCTATGTAATTGTAAGGTCAAAAAAGCTACAATTTTCAGAAAGAAAGCAGTATTTTGGGGTTATAGAAAAGGGGCATAACTCTCATCATGATAGTAATGATGGATTTCAGATAATGTGAAAAATGTGTACTGTTGGGAAACAAGTGAATACAGTGCAGTCTAAATAAGTACAGTTAAACAACGGTATCTTAAAATCAGAAAACTTTGACTAGGGTATGTTGACGTTCATGACAGTGTTATGAATTGGATGAATGATTTGCAAACACTTGGAATTGCATATATATGATTTACTTTTGTTAATTTAATTTGCTCATATCTCTTTCTCATGCAGATTATTAATGAACAATGATAGATTGAATTAGCAACTGTAAATGGCATACATGTATATGAATTTTATATACTCTGTTTAGAGTTGAACTTTGGTATATATATTTGACAGTTGACACTGAGTAATATTTGAACACATTGAGATATCAAAGTCATTTTAAAGTCCTTGAATGACATTTTTTTTCTATATATCTTACCCTAAATCTCTTGGATATCTGTTTTTTCAGCAGTCCCATGAGCATTTCAAGATAACAAGTGTGACTTTATTTTATTGATTCAATTAATTTATGATGAATTATAAAAATATCAATCATATACTTAAAAAAGATTATGTTAATGCATTAACATTTTATATTTTTCAGGCCATATAACAAATGGTTGCTGAATTCATGAAGACTAGCTGGGATGATACAGTACTTTTCTACTCAGATGAACCATATCTAAACATCATTTGAGGATCCCTTTCTTGGAAAAAAAAATTTGCATTTTCAAAGACTCTATAGTTTATTGTTTATTTGTATGTTGTTTAACATTCTTCTTGAGAAATTTTCACTCATATGGGGATGCCAACATTTGTCGATGGAGAGCTGCAAGTTTTGTCCTTTACTTGGCACACATGGCTAATTGAGCAATGAGGGATCTTTTTGGTACTAGCACCTACTGCAACACAGGACCTCTGTATATACAGTCTCATCTATGTCCGACTCGGCGACTATGGGATTTCGAACCAGCAATTTATGGATCAACTCCTTACTCATGACTCTCGAGCAGATGCTCTTGCCACTGTGCCATGCAGGTGACTTCATAGGTTATAAAATGATAAGATAAGATTTATAACTTAAAACTGATGTTTTTAATTCAATCACAGTATAGAAAATGTTTGCAAAAAGGGAGGTAATAGGTACATGTAGCTCTCACTGGTATTGCATGCTTAAACTATATGAATTACATATTGTAATGGCTACACATGTATTTTAAACCAGATCAGTAAAGAAAGAAACACTTGAATATTTTTACTATGAATTTTATTATAAGGTTGATTATCTGTAAAAATTGGAACTTTAATTTTTTTGAGTAGGAAAAAAAATATTTAAAATGTACATGTGCACTTAATTTTGTTTATTAAAAATAGTCAAAATTTGGAGATCTTGTGAAGGGTATCTAAATACTGATATATAAATTTTTACTTCATTTTTAAACAGCATAATCTTTATTATAACATATTCCTGTAATATACAACTTATTTGTTGTTGAACATTCCATTGTCTGTCTACATGTAGTGCTTAGTAAATTTCTTGTAAATAAAAACATGATTGCATGCTGTTTGTTTACTTTGTCTTTTTTTCAATATGAGTCATGATATATAAATGGTGTGCATATCAGTTTAAATTATTTTTGTTGAATTCAGTTAACAGAAAAAATAACTGAATACGATTATGTAGATAAATACCTTTCAGAAATATTTACATGTACTAGTAGCTGCAGATATGTAGCTGATGTGAAATCAGAAACAGAAATTAAGTGAACACATTCATATACTTATGCAATATTTCATACTGAAAATACACTGTGTTAATGTTTTACTTATTCAACATAAAAATTGACCAGAAGTGATCTTAATGAAATAAAACATATCTCACAATATTTTTTTTCTCCCCCACCCAAATTTTATTACAATTTAAATGTATATAAATTGATAAAAGAAACTGACTATACCATTAAAGAAAATCTTGAGTTGTCTTTCCTTGTTTAAAGAAAATATGTGATGCAATGAATGCTCCCTTGAGCTCATGACCCTGAATATTAATAAGGTTGGGAGGTGTGTGTGCTGTGCAATCAATTTCATTTCTCATTTATACTTATTCCACGATCTTTACACGTTGAAATTCTACATGTTGTTCATTCTGACACATACAATTGCAATCTGCTCCCAGTGCATGTCGGGTAAGACAGGATTCATTATATTAAAGATTTTAAGATATATAAAACAAATAATTATGTATATTTGATTTCATGTTTTGCAACACAATACATGTAAGAAGATATGGAGATAACGAACGGTATTCAATCTCAAAGTCCATAAAACAATACAAAACAAGAAAACATTGATGTAACCATCAATTGTCGCCCGGGAAATATATAAAGTAAACAATGAAAATGAGTCTTGATCATCAAACCGCTTCGATATGTGTGAAATGGCATGCGTCTAATTGATGGAGACGATGGTCGCAAATATTTTGAAAACTTGTAGTCGGATAAAAATCAATCAAAAACGATACCACTTTAAACTTGATTAATTCCTCAAGTAAATGTTGGCTGCATAAAATATAAATTGAAGTTACCTATATTTAAAAATGTATTGATTTTCAATTTTAGAATATGAAACACGAACTGTGCAGAGTACGTTTTTATCCGAGAAGTAAAATTCGAAGTTCTAAAAAAAGGGACCTGTCGTTTTTTTTTATAATAAATGATAAGCAATTTTATATATTAAATAGGAAAAACATATATATTTTTACAGATTCACTTTATGGAAGTATATATATTATGTATCTCGTAATTTATAAATGGAAAGAACACTCTGATTAACAATCTTTTCAATGTTTAGAAAACCTTTAATTCTAAATAACTACTCCCACCCTAATCCCCATACACCAACACTTAAACTTATATGTATAGAGCAGCCCGGTCCTCCGGGCTGCAATAAGAGCAGAGCAAACACGGACCTCCGAAACATCAGAGGTGGGATCGGGTGCCATGGAAGAGTGAGCATCATTAAGCTTCTTTTAAGAAAACCCTTCATCTTTTTCCATGCATGCAGTATTTTTTGCTATTGTAGGTTATCCTGGTGGGTAAAATGCTTCGTTGTAAATTTTGTATTTACTGCCACCCAGTTAAGTAAAAGAAAGAAAATACGGTTTAATCGGACATTTTTGTTCACTAAAACTTAGTTCTTAAAAAAATATGAAATTGGCTTTAACAATAGTTGGGTAAATGAATATGATAAATTATTAAAGAATGTGGCATGGAGGACGAACGTTTTGAAAATATGAAGTCATTAATTTGGAACATTTCTAAGTTTAATCCAATAAAGCCCCAGAATGACTTACCGGTATTTCTGTGCCTATTTTACTTCAGAAAATAGTGTCTTCCACCGTCTCCCGCTTCAATATTTAGATAAATTATATAAGAAGATTATTTTCGTAATTTTCATGGGCTGAAAGGACGTCACGTGATATTCCTCCTTTTGTGATAACGACGCGTAAGTGCGTCGCTGGAAAATGATAACGCACGACACAGCGTTCGGTTGCATTCAAGTTACGTAAAACGTGACGTCATAGTATGAGAAGCGTGTTTTTAACAATTGTGACGTAATGACAACCAAGTCTGTTTAGTTAGGACTATGTTAGTGCATTTACTTTGAATGATTATATAACATAACTATTATGGACTTCAGTGAACGGTCGATATGTGGTTATATGGACTCATGGCAATTGATATTGACCTCAGACAAAGAAGATGATAGCAACCTCGCAGGCTTGGTCGCTATCACTTTCTGTGTCTTTGGTCAATATCAATTGCCATGAGTCCTTATAACCACATATCGACTTACACTGAAGTACATAATTGTATAATATTCTGTAAACTGCTTTGTAAAATTTTAAATTTCTTATATCACTTTCATTTTTTGAAAAGTACAGGGCTTAATTTGTATTCAAATTGTACTTTGTTATTTACAACATGACAAAAACATAAAAAAAAATAACCTAAAACTTAAAATATTTTGGACTGAAAACTGTCTACCACCATAACAGTGTTTCTCTTTCACCTTTTGTAATATTCGTATTAAACGATTCATGTTTATGCATCCTTAATATTTATTTAATTTGCAAACAACTTTAATCGTCTTATTTGAATCTTACGGTTTCTACATAAATGTCACAAATTCATCTGAAAAGTTCTCGAGTAATTGAAGTGGGAGAAACAGACTGGTCAATTGAACTTTGAATCCACATTTTTACCGTTTTATCAATATTAGAGAAACGTTCTTAAGCCTCAAGACCATAAATGCAGAATCGACTTAAGTCAACACATTCATATATTTAATATCTTTAGTTCTAATAATGTACATGAACATTTTGCAAATGTGTATAATTGTTACATTATCAAAGTTATTTAGAGAATCGTAGTGATTTGAAATTTTGACTGAATTTTTTTCTCAGTTTGTGGTCTTGAAGCCCGGTACTGTCTTGTGAGGTATTTTTACGGAAGGTTTATAGAGCTTTATCATGTACATGATGGAAAAAATGATACATACCGGTAAGTCAATTGTTAATATGAATAAAATGTTTCATAAATAAATCGACAGAACCAATAGAACAATTTAAGCGTTAAACATTTATCTACTTATTTACTAAAATAAAGTATTTATTTATTTACAAAGTTGTCTTTTTTATTAATTTATCAAATTCTCTATGACGGTATTTTACTTTAAGCAATGATTTATTGCATTATAAACTTTTGTTTTATAGAAATCCAAAAGAGATAAGTGAAAATTAATTAATTTATTTTTTTTTAATTCCGAACTTGAAATTCATGTCTATGAAGAAAGATTACATTGATTTTCATCCATGCAAGGTAATAAGGAAAAGGATCCAACTAAACTTTCCTCTATAACGTAAGAAATATGCCTCATAGTATAACGTTGATTCTCTTAACTTTCAGTACTCTACTAAAACAGTAGTTTTTTCATGAAAATTTGACTTCGTTATATTTCTCTCTGATTTCCCTAGTGTTAAATGCCTTTTCATCTTTCAAAAATTACCTCAATATTTTCTCCCTACCTTAGGTTTGATTGACAGGTCTAAAAATAGACCTCCGTTCACTAATATCTAAGGCCGAGGAATGACATGTACCGAGATTTAAATTGAGAGAAAAAAGGTTTATAAATTAGTTTTTTTATTTACAATATCAGTTGTACATTTAACTCAATTTGATAATACCTTTACTGTTTTGATCCACTCCTATTTCTCTGTGTGATTCGTACTTAGCAATGTGTGTTTGAGGTGTATCTAAATACACGTGGATAATTAACCGTTCTATTTTTGTTCAATAAAGAATTTAAAAAGCACCTGTTTGACGTAAGAGTTTTTTTAATGCCATCAACCGTGAAATGTTGATACCTGAAGCCCAATTGAGTACTTTGACTAGCAAATGTCCTCTACTCGTAAGTGAATATGTCACATTCTTTACGTATGTAATTTGCACCTGTACATGCATATATCGTATTCTTAAAGGTTGCCGAATTAAGATGAGATAGATAATATACGTTTTAATATTTAGTTTAATGCATCATGTAAAAAGAGAATATTATGGAACATAATTTTTTAATACGCAATAGTTGAATTAAATTTGAAATAGGCGCCTATAAATTGAAACCGAGACAAGATTATCATTTCTAGTGTAGGGATCTGTCAAAGGTAGATCTAAAAAATAAATGTTCCCACCGTTTTACAGGTAAATTTAAGAGCCAATTTCTAATAACCATAAAACATTTTTTTTTTCTCAATTATGAATAAAAATTATGAAAGGGGAAAATCTTATATTTCATTAAGGAATATATATTATAGAAATGGGGAAAAGATAATTTTTTGTGAATTTAGTGTTTACACGGATAATCCTTGAGTCCCCCGAAAATTGATATAAATGAATACTCCAAATCGATTTCTTTTTATCTGATAAAATGCAAGATGAGATGCACTATTAACATTTTAAACAAGCCTCGAATAGAATTCTCCGAGGGGAATTTAATTGAGTATGATATTACCTTAGGATTGTATAGTCTGAATAAAATCAGAATGAAATATGGTAGCTTCTTTATGTGGAACCCATTTGCAAAACTTCCATCCATTCATTCATTCATTCATTCATTATTTCCCCCTTTCGGATATTTCATGATGATATAATTCAAATCTCACAGTACATAAAGAACATCAAGAAAATAACAACATATATACATGTCATAGAAACGAGAAAGGAAAAAAATACAGAAAAAAGAAGAAAATATGCCTTTAGAGGGCATTTTTCACATTTTGAGTAGCCCTGCTATAATAGGCAGTGACACTACACACAAATTTTGAACTTATACGAATAAATACCTTAAATTCATTTTCATCTGTTAAAGACGCTTGTTCGAGTCCTCCCGACAACGCTACATGTAACAAATCATCATTCAGCCGGAAAATTATCCACTATGTCGTCAAAAAAGCATATCTGATATGGATAGTGACTGGACACCACAGCACAGCATGCTTGAATGGATTACTATACACATCTTTACATAAGCTGCAGGTTTTAACGAAAGAGAAAGGCGGGATAGTCCAGAGCTTGGCGAGAAATTTTATGCATGGGACATCATCGAACGAGAAGTTGAATTTCCAAATTTAATAGGTTCAACGCTGTTATGAAGTGTTCTGAATATTCCTACGTCTGGGTCTGCTTCCATGCGGATTTTCCAAGCCTCAGTCTGGAAGTGATGAATCGCTTTTTTGACAATAACTTTCCACTTTACTTTCTCGGGAAATGTTCCATTTTCAGTAAACTGCTGAAGATATACTGTATTAAATTGTATTTCATCAATATTTCGAACAAATCCTTCAGAAAACCAGAAAAGTATTTCATGTTGTTCTGTAAGACGTCATATAATCTTGCCAGGAAGATGTTTTTTGTTAGGGTATTGACGTCTAGTTTACACAGTTTCCCAAAGAATAATAGTTTTAGCCTGTCTATTTCTGATATAATGGGGTGTACCTCAATCATACTTTCGCACATATCTGACTGACAAGGGTTAACGGGTTGGTGTTACTTGACAGATCATTACGTATCGCAAAGTATGCTTTTCTGCCCTTATTGCAGCTATTAGTTGTTCGGCCACTGGATTTAAATTGACAATGTTGAATGATTCCTAAATGGGTATGGATATCACTTGAAGGAATGTTTTCATCACCAAACTTGCTGTACTGTGGGATTGCCCTTACCAAAAACAACAATACAATGTACATGATTTTGCGCATTAAATGAAAACCGCCATAAATAAGAATACTTATATGCAATGTTCAACATTTTTGTTATAATCCATTCAGACTTAAACTCAAGCAAGCTATATCGTCAGCTAAGGCTGGGTTTGTGGATGGAATATTATATACACTGAAATTTTTGTTTACACACTCTAATGAATTTAATAAATCTTTAATAAAAACACAATATAAAAATCCAGGCAGTACACCCCCTTGTCGTACGTCCTGTTTTATTTCAAACAATTGGGAGCTTTTACCATTCACAGTTACTAAGCTTTTAGTGCCACAATGACAGTCGTCTATAATTCCCCATACTTTACCCTTCAAATCTAATTCTCGTAATTTTACCATAAGACCTTTTCTCCAAACTGTATCGTATGTTTTTACAATCTATAAATGCAGTGTATGCTGTGCTGCCATGATCATTGAAATGACTACTGTAGATTCCTTATTTTATTATTAAGAACTAGCTCTTGAACGTCAAATCGCGAGAATTATAATTCGCGAATGGACGGTTGATCAACGGATTTTACAAAGATTTCAGCACCATGAAAATAAAAGCGAGTAATATTTTTTCGCGAGTGATGCTTCTCGTGAAATAACGCGGAAATAAATTCCTCGTGTATAATTAGGAATCTACATTAATTGTTTCTTGTAGGTTAAAACCTGCCGTAATGCAACTCAGACCCTTTTGAAACCCTTGTTGTTGGGGTTTGGAAATTTGATTTTACTGAGACTAATTTCTGATATTCTATTGTATTACACTTTTCAAATACTTTTAACAAACACGATAGTAGGGACACCGGCCGGTAGCTATCCGGGGAGTTTTTTCTCTTGTTATTCCCCTTTTAAATAGGTACTACTATGCCTCTTTTCCATTAGTTAGGAATCTGTCCAACCTTCATGATACCATTAAAGAGCTTGCAGAGTTGATGCGTAACTGCAGCACCCCCGTATTTTAAGTGGTCTGCTTGAATTCTGTCATCCACCGGCGCTTTGCGCAATTTGATGGCATGGGTAGCTTGAGATACTTCCGATTCAGAGATTTCAAAATCGAGACGTGCATCGTTTTCATTAAAACATGTGATATTTTCATATTCTGCTTTTACTTGTTTTTTTGTGTTCATCTTTGTATTGGCTATCACAATTCGGATTGTAAATGTCACGGTAATACTCTGCAAAACATCAGCTACTGATTCTGGAGTAGTTGCAGTTATTCCTTTGTATGTTATCCCTGGATATATTTTTTCGCGCCGAGGCTTTTGTCTGCTCATTAGTTTCCAAAACAGCCGAGCATCGCACCCGGCTGCTTGATCAATATCGGTATAGGTGTTTTTGATGTACTGATCAAAGGCGAATGTCTGACATTTCCGAAAATGTCTTTCTGCACGTTTATAGTTGTAATAAGTCTGGAAATGCATCCCCCTATGCCTTCCTTCAACAATCCAAATGCTTCTCATCCTCCTTTCCTGCACATGTACCTCTTTCACATCTTTAGTCCAGTATGGTTTACTGTGGGGGTTGAATTTAGATCTAGGAAGGACAGTATTCGCACTTAAAATTAAATGTTCAACAAGAGACCCATACAGTTCATTTAATTCCGATAGAGTTTCTGGTTCTTGGTTTATGTATTTCCATAAAAAAACAGCAGGAAATTTTCTAAAACTGATTTATCACAGGAAGAAACGAGACCTTTCATTTAAAACTGAAAGGCGACTTTCAGTGACTTTTCAGTTGCCATTCAGCCACTGAATGGCAGGTACATTTCAGTGACCTTTCAGTTGCCTTTCAGCCATATTTCAGGTACCTTTCAGTCACCATTCAGTGGACACATTTCAGTAATCTTTCAGTGACCTTTCCGTCAACTTTCAGTGACCTTTCAGTCGACTTTCAGTGACCTTTCCGTCGTCTTTCAGTAACATTTCCGTTATCTTTTAGCACATATTTTAGTATCAATTCAGCGATTTCTTTCACCGGCTTATTAATTTATAATCAGTAGTTTTTCCTTAAAAATATTTTGCATAAATTTATCATCTAATTAAATTTTAACTGTGTTTTTGTTTTCCTATCGTAATAAAGGTACCTTAAACTAGTAATCATAGTTAGATGTTCGATTGTATTTCAATTAAGTGTTTACCAAATGTTAAAAGACATACGTGTGGCATATTTTTGATACGTTCGGACTAACTAAAATAAGAAGGATCTTTTATTTCTTTCGATACTTTTTAAATAACGAAAAGACTTTCCTGTACATTATACAATTAAAATCACGTTTCATAGATATCCAAGATTTAAAATAAAAACCGATTTATTTTTGACTCGGGATTTAATATCACACACTGTTTAATGTCAATTTAACCATAGAAACGAGGGGACATTTAATGTCAAATTCGGCGAAAAATTTGATTTAACGTATAGATATAGCAAATATCATGTAAATCTACACTTGATCTTGTTTTTTTTTTTAGGTCAGATATGTCATATAATCCCTGGTATAACTTTAAATTCCGATTATAGACTTTCAAAATATGTCTTAACAATTCTTTATTTATATGCTACTAAATAAATGATAACAGTTCAACTGAACTCGTAAAATTCAAAAAATGTGGACTCATAAAATTTATTAAAATGATATTTAATTTTCTAGTAGATTTAAAAAAAACCCCAAAAAAATCTTCAAATGATAAAAACTATAGATCCGATTCTCGAATCAAAATTCAATTAAATGTCGTATAAGTGTTTCTTTTTTCTTTCTGTAAATCTCTAATTCGGTAATAAATATTAATTTAATGAGCTATTAAATTAATTAGAAATCAATCTGAAAAAAAAAATTGGAGGCTTTCGATCATAATGCGATCTTAAAGAAAGACAAAGAAAATGTTGTCTCTTTCTTATCTGCTTTCTCAGCCGCATGATGACGTAATATGTGACGTACCGCATTCCATAGTAAAACGACCTTTGGTTCCGTAAGGTAAATTTTATAACTGTTGTCATCAAAGTTTGACTTTATCACGGAAATATATTTTCAAGAAAAGAAAAAGGAATGAAAAAAATTAAAGTTAAATGGTATTTTCCGATTCTGTGACGAATACGAAACCGACAAGCCAAATAAGCCAGGTTCTACTTGCACTTCCTGTTACAGGTACAAAAAAACCGAGTGAGGGAAAGAACCTCGTGTGGATTGTTCCAGACTTGTCTTTTTGCTGATTGCGCTCTAATTCATAAAACAAAGGTAAAAATGAATGCTTTTTAAATCGTTTGCCATGTTTTGTGCTTGTAATGCACTTATTTATTGATATTCAAGGTTCTACATGTACGTAACACGGCACATCCAATTGAGCGACACCTATTTGAAGACTTTACAAAGTCTTGTGTAAGTAATATAAAAAGTGATGGTATAAGCCTTTCTAGCTCTTTATGGCAATTGTTTTGCTGAAAATTTCATTTTTCCTTCAGATGTTAACAATATTTAAAAATTGATTTTTATTTTAACAATGTTCATAATTTTGACACATGTGTGGAGACTTGTATACACAAAATATTTTTGGATATAGGTCCTACTAAAGATCAATCTTATAGGGGATTGATATGAGGGCTATGCCATGAAATAAATAAATAGATAACTCTTGTATTTGATGTTTTCACTTTTCAGGTATTCTGATCATTCTATGCAGATTTAAAAACAAATCATCTTTTCAGTATTTTATTACAATGTCTGTTAGATCCTTTGTCATCAAATTAGAATATCACAATTAAAATTAAATATTTTATTTCATTTGAATACAATAGCAATCCAATTTATAGACTAGGTCAATAACACACTGTTTTATATTATATATCTGACACATGCCTCTATAATGCAGTTATGAAAGTACTAAACACAGGGTCTTTTGTTTAAAACATATTATATTGTACATGCAGTACCATCAAAACGAACTTAGTCAAAATTCGAACAATATATGTAGAGAGACAATATTTTTTTCTTCATTTTTGGTATTTTTTAGGTCTACAGTTTTAATTTTTGACTCATGTACTAGGAGTATCATATCTTTAGCAGAATTGTTCCACTGAATTAAAGGGAACTCTTTCTTTAGGTGCACAAGATGCAAAGTCCTGGATGGTGTGTAGGCTGTTTGTCAACATCTGAAGGTCCAACATGTATTTCAAGGTAAGTATGTTTACTCTTACTTTTCTTTTTTAAAAGGTGCATAAGGCATATCTTTTCTGATTTTAAAGTTTTGTCTTAGCTTTTTTTGTAATTTTTTTTTATTTTCATGAATTAGGCCATGCCAAGTTTTTTCTCTGTTTAGCGTCCACCCATCTTTCAAAAAACCTAACTACCTATTAGCAAAAAAACACAGAAGTAAAATAAAATGATAATAAACATATTTTATACTAATAAGAATGACGTAATTCAAAACATATGATTTCATTTATCTATTTTTTTTTTTTTTTTTTTTGGTAAAGAAAGTTATTTTCTTCAGCAAAATCAAGGTATTAAATAACTTTTCCAATAATGATTTAAATATTATACAAATGTTTTGAGATATTGCCGGAAATCACAAACTTTGACCTGAATAATTAATTTTCAGACTCCAGATTCTGTTTGTTTTTCTGACATGGGGTGTCAAAAACCAAGGCGCATGCGGGCGCTACACATAGAAAAAATTTGGAATGGCCTTATTTGTTGAGAGCCTAATTAATTGATTAATCAAAGCTATATAGTAACACATACTGTTGAAATCATCTCCTTGTGTGAGACCTAAAGATATACAAATTGATAAAACATGGACCTTTCATGTGATATCATTGTATTTATTTTATTTCATGTCATCCTAATTTAGGAATTGGTTCCAATTGACCTAAACATTTTGAATATTAGTATAGGAAGATATGATTTTATAATAAAATTACTTTGTAGGAAATGCTTGTCAGGACCCTAACTGAAAAAGACTGAAAAACTGATTTTCAACACAGACATCACTCATGTCAATGGATGAACAAGAAACATCAAACAATATTCCATTAGAATAATCAGAGACTGTCAATTTTTATCACTCACTGTGCCAGAACACCTAAATAAACATGTTAAATGTTAAATTTACTTGTTCTTTGCTTTTCTAATGATGAAAAGCTAATAATGTATGAATATCGCAAATTATTTATGCAAATTTCGCACGATTCATACATGAAAAACTTATAAATTTAAATTCGCATGTATATCATGCGAATTTATGGTAACATGAAAATCGCATGAATTTCTCATAAATATCGTATGAGGACATTCGCATAAAATTCGCATGTGTGATTTCTTTGCACGATTTTTGTATAATTTATGCATGAATTTCATGCGAAAAGCAAATCGCATAAAAATTATGCTAGCCAATTTTCCCTGTCTACGTATGAACAATTTCTAAAACGAGGTAAATTATTGACAAGCAAGTTGATAAAACAAGAATATCAGCAGTTTCGTTTTAAGTCATCATTTCCTAAGTTCTATGGTCGTAAGTTCTATGTTAGGTTAGCAATTACAATTTATCACTGAGTCAATTGCTGAAGGGCTTTTTTCATACCAATTGTTAGTCCTTTATTTATACACTGAATTGACGACGGATTTTCTCCGTAATTTCCTGATCATGTCAAGGAGCACATGGCGGATGTGACCGATCGGCAGGGAATGCTCACTCCTCCATGGCACCTTATCCCATGTCTGATGTTTCGGGGGTCCGTGTTTGCTCTGCTCTTATTTTGTATTGTTTTATGGACTTTGAGATTGAATACTGTTCGTTATCTCAATATACTTATATTAAAGTAAGACTGTGCAAAGATTGGTAAATTGCATGTCAACATAATATCTGCAATCAAGGGGTAATAATCTTGCAAGGTGTCAAACTATTCTCTCGTGTTGACATAATTGTCTTGTAAATACTAAGAAAGCAGTATTTGGTACCAATTATGTTAAATGAAAATAAATATTACAATAATTATTGTAGAAATCAGGCTGAAATAATTCCTTGTAGTGTTTTATGGACTTTGATATTGAATACTATTCGTTATCTCCATGTCACTCATTCATTAAGGGAGTTTTCAATGGAAGCCTAAATACCTAGATAGTAGGCTGATAGAAAGAAATGACGATGATCATACAATAAAAGCTAAAGAATATTTATTTTCCAATCTTTGTGAATATATAACAAGGGTTGTTGTCAGTGATTAAAGAAAATCTTGCTCTATTTACAAATGGTGTATTAAAGTCTTATTTCCTCAAAAACTGATGATAAAGAAAATGAAAAAAAAAATATTATTGTTTACTGATAAAAAAAAAACTTCGTCATTATATATTAAGTCCGTTTTGTTTCGATAGCAATGTAACTATGAGGTCAAAACTTTTCGACTTGAGATGTCGAAATCATACTTGAATGTTAGCAAAATGAAGTCATTGATATTTCTTCGAAATATCAGTGAAAATACTTTTTAAAATAATCTTATTGCTCTTGGACACGATGTATTAGATTCATACAATCTTATAAACCGCATGCATTTGGGATTATGCCTCTTCAGTGTTTTCTTAAATGTCAGAAACATTTCGCTTATGATTGTTTTGGTGTGATAAAACAGTTATGGAATAGGAATGCGGGAAATATGAAATTTATGGTTCCCCCGGCAGAATACTTTTCCAGTTGGTAGTTTGTCTTTTTGTTCTCTGTTGTAGAAATACAGTGACTGTCTTACATCCTGGGAAATACAAAACATCACTAGTTCAGACATATGTATATGTTGCACTTTATTTTTGGACAGAAAGGGCAGGATTTAAACAGAAAAAAACCTTTTTTCTGAAGAAACAGTAATGTATAGATTTTCGAAAAGTTCATTATCCGTTTGCCATAGCCATTGACCGCTTATTTCTTGCCCACTTTTTTTCTTCAAGAAACCCGTATGTCATCATCTCTTAGTTGTACATTTGCTTCTACACCAACTGAAAAAGTAAAACAACTTCTAAAGCAGAGCAAAGCAAAGAGTAAGTCTTCCGTCATTTTTTGACCTAAAGTGACATCAACAAAAGAAAGCAATGGGTTAAGACGTATTCAGTGACTTTAGAATTTCAATTTTATGACGAACCTGCAAAAAACTAAAAAAGAAAATAAGAATAAATATTCTCTTTATTAGTATGATTCTTCTACTTTCTAAATGTTTGTTAAAGACTTTCTTTATAAGACGATAGTTTATTCATTATGTGCCATATGACAAAATTCTTTTAATCTTTTTATATACTCATTATTAGAAATTCTCACAGATACATACCTTGCCAGAAAGGAGGACGCTGCTGTAGAGAAAACGGGGCAACCTGTAATTACAATGACGGAAAGGCTACAGTTAATTAAGATTAATTGAATACTTTTCATTGTTTCTACTTTTCATTGTACGAATTACAAAAAAACTCGAATGCTGTTTTCACTCGGGAAAATGCTTTTTAGATATTCCACTGTAACTGTGAAAATTTGATCGGGTCCGTAGTGATTGAAAAATATTTCATATTGAAATCGAATTCAATGCGAATAATAGTAAATATAATTAATAATAGTTGATAAAAAGATAATTTTTTCATGAATTTATAGAATTATCAGTTATCATAAATACTTTCCCCTACTTTTCCATTAGTATGAAATGTTTAGATAAGCTTATTAAAAAAAGAATCAGTAATTTCATATTTAACTGTGGACTTCTCCTTAATATTTGTCCCTTTTTAAACTCTTGCAAACATGGACAAAATAGAAAAAAAGAATTATGCTTAACATACCCTTTGTTTTTTATATTACCTGTGGGAATCGTAGATCTCTTACAGGTGTGTAGATCTTTTTGAATCTTTGTGACAACACCTGTAAATGGAACATAACATGAATATCTATGCTTGCCTAAACTGTTTCATTGTTAGAAAAAAATCTCGTCTTTTGTGCACAGTCGCTAATGAAATTCTTTCAGCTTGGCTGATTTCACAAAATCAGCCCAGATAAAGGAATTGATCATAATAATGTCGATACACGTAGCTTATTTTACGTACTGTGATTCTAACTAATTAACATATGGTATTTAATTGATGTATCTTAAACTTTACTTTTTTGATATGGTCATGTAATATTATAATGTGTCTTATTGTCTTATATTGGAATTACTGTTAATTCAAAATATGTAACGGAGAAAGTACGGTAGTTGCTGAATCTGATTTGATGTAAAAATCAGAGCAAAGATAAAACAGTGATAGTTCGTAGTGAGGAACTTAAATTAATGCTTGCTTTAATATGAGCACTAATTTTGATTCAAAGCATACACGAAGACCACAAGAGGGTGCAGAAATAGGGCGCTTTTTCGAATTTCTTAAATTTTGTTTTTTAATATACTTTTCACTTCGGTTAACACTAACCCTGACTATTTTCATTAACATAAGCAAAGGGGGATTGATATTATACCGTCTTCCTCACTAACATACGTGTAATTGTTAAACCTAAGCCAAACTATGATGTCAATTAATGATATTTGATTTCAATCTGCAACATTTCAAAATACAATTCATAAATTGATTGACAAAAACATAGGATTTATTGGGGAACAGTATTTATTGAATATGAGCTAATAGTTGTATTTTAACATATATAAACATTCAAAACATATTTCTATATTTCTCATTTTTATGTATTTTTTTTTTTTCGAAGTAAACAACCATTTGACAAAAGTTGTAAACATTGTTGCTTTAATTATCTTTTTTTTTGTCTAATACTAACAGATTTTCAACATTGTTTTATGTTAATGTAAATTGCTTACTGTTGAATGTGTTTAAAATAATTTTTGGCTGAAAAAACTCTTTTTTATAGAAATTTAAAATAGATCTTTATCATACTTACCACAGATAAAATAATACAGAGAAAGAGTAATCGAAACATTGTAATAACCATAGATGACACAGATCTATACATTGAAATAGACAGTGAGTGATCTATAAACCTGGACCATTCTGTTTTATAGTTTGATTAAAATCTACAGAAGTAAAGCTCAACATGCCTTAATTTGTCTTCATTCAGAAGTAATTCATTAATTCATTAATCTTAGGTGACTGACATGCCCTTCCTTCTCATATTACCCCGTTTGTAAAAAGGTAAAACATTCTATTTCTATTTTATGTACTTGAATTATTTACGTTTTGAACAGTCTGAAACAATCCTTGTTACTTCAATTACTACAATTACTAATAATTTTTTTTAATTCCCGAGGATTCAATAGACCAGAAGTAAATGTATAAGTTCCATTTTTGTTCGAAAAGGCAGCTGTCAATGATTTCGAAAAGCCTGGACTTTAATTTATCGTGGGGAATTGTTGCCTGTAACGTTGAAACGTAGTAAGATCTTAGGCTGTTGATTTTGGAAAAATCTTGTGATTATCAAATGGTCCAAAAGTTCTTTAGAAGTTTTAACTATCCAATCTGATTTACACCAATTCTTGAATACATTGTTGCACAGTAATCCTGAAGGTTCTCTTTAACTACTGTTCACTCTTAGTGAGGACTAAAGGAAGAGGCTTGGTTGAACATCTAATGGAATCTGCTATTTATCTTTCTTTTTAAAGATTCTTATGAAGATTCGGAATCCAATATTTATATGGTAGTTCAAAATCATTTTGATTCTTTGGGATATTTAACATATTTAAAACTGACATATGATTTTGAAGAATTTATGTTGCTTTTTCAGCAGGGACCAATACGTACTGATCTGATCATGTGACCTATTATTTCTTTTTCAACTTCTAGACTTTTGAATACAGGATAGTTGGATTTCATATTGCCCCTCAGACTTTTGATACAAGATTAAATCATGGATCAGATACATTTAATCCATTCTGATAAAGTACCAAGGTCTTCTTTTACATAGCTGACCCATCGCATGTCCTGATCTTAACCAAATCTATATCTATATATATAATAATAAATAGACTTTCCAACGCCAATTGAAGGATCGGGGTTCCCTATATTTAGGACCTATTAAAATGTATAATCTAAGGTCCTCAGTATCAACTCTATTTACGTCAGCTGTAATAACGTGTCCAGCGGGACTATAGGTAAGATGTAGACCTAACTGTTGATTTACATAATGTGGTAATGAATCAAAAGAGACATCGTGTATAAAAGGTTTATTGTAAGACCGATACCCAAGACAACTCTTACGTCTCTATGTATGGTTTAAAAGTCCCATCAGAAAGATTAATACAACTTCTCCTTGTCTACGGGAAGGTGAGGGGCTATCTGTGTAGTGATTAATCTTTTTTTCCTGAAAAAATAGAATGATCAGGAGAATTAAAATGTTTGTATAATAGCTGCTGACCCCTATGATTTATTTGAAATCGATGACCTCATTTTACACAGATTACATTCTTTTCCAAAGACAACATAAGAAGATTAGCAGGTAAGATTTTCCCAAGATTTGTTATAGAAGCTTTGTCCATTAAGATAACTAGTGAAAGAAGGGTTAGTTAGCAAAATGTCACAGGTTTAACATTTCTTTTACACAGATTCTGAACATTTTTTAACAGAAGGCATGGGTTTGGAAAAGGAATCTTGAAATACATCTGGAAAAAAAAACCTTACATTCTTTCATTTTTATATGTTATTATATGTTATTTGATTAATACCAAAAGTCGGAATCTGAAGATTAAATCTTATTCAGTGGTATAAGAGGAGTTGCGTATATTCTTCAATATTAAAGCAAAAATGGCAGTGTCCATGTTTTTTTAAAACACCAACATATGTGCCTTATCAAAAAAAATATAAGAGGAGCACAATAGTATTATGTAGCAAAGATTCTCTGAAAGTCTCATTAAATTCCGTTCAGTGCTCTAAGTACCCCAAAGCGTTAAGATGGACGGACGGACGTACAGACGGACATCCCGATCACTATACCCTACCGCTTTTCAATTGGGGAACAAAGATATATATCAGCTTATTAAGGGCAGAATTTAACCAATTTTGCAGTTGAGGAACATTTTAAAGTATTGTTGAACATTATTTGTTGATATCCTGGTAATGCAAGCAGGAGGCCCGGATTCGATTGTGTTCTCCTTGCCGTGTCAAAATTAAGGGACTTTAAATGGAGATCTAAATACATTTTCAATCTATACACAGAAATAAATCATACTTTAAAAGGAGATGACGATAACCATTCAATAAAATCTTGTCAACATGAAAAATTCTTGTCAACAATTCAAAATATTAAAGAACTAAACAAGGTGTAATTGACGCAATAAAAAAGCTACATATTACATTACAACTTTCTTGAAGGATTTTTATTTCTAAATGCATGAGAACTATAAACAATTCATCTTTCAAATAATGTGATTACAGTAGGTGAACTCAAAGGCCCTAAGTGCCGAGCATAGGACAAAATTTGTAGCCCTCCACCGGCAAGTGGTGGCGTCTCCATATGAGTGAAACATTCTCGAGAGGGACGTTAAAAAAAACATACAATCAATCAATCAATCAATCATAATAAAAGCTTTTGCTTAATGTCCATTATCTAAAATCGGTGTCCGCCAAGGTGAAAATTTATCACCTCTCCTGTTTTCTATGTATATTAACGATTTAGAAGAGTTTCTCGCCAGCAAAAATGTGCATGGGCTACCTTTTAATAATGTTAGCAGCTCAAACTCTGAAGAAAATGAAATTTTGCTGTATTCTAAATTATTTATTCTGTTCTATGCTGACGATACAGTTATAATGTTTGAGTCTGCAGAGGGGTTACAACATGCTTTAAATGAGTTCCATTCGTATTGTGTACAATGGAAACTCAATGTAGACAAGAAAAAAATTATGATTTTTTCGAAAGGTCCATCTGTTAAAAATGTATTTTACTACAACAATTCTGTTATTGAAACTGTGAACGAATTTAAATCCCTAGGAACCCATTTTCCCGATCAAGTTCATTCTGTAAAACTAAAAAACATTTATGTGAGCAAGCTAAAAAGCCATGGATGGAATTATACGAAAAATTAAACAATTTGATTTACTAGTAGATTGTCAGCTTGATTTGTTCGATAAAATTGTCACTCCAGTACTTCTGTATGGATGTGAGATATGGGGTTTTTAAAAACATTGAAATAATTGAACGCGTTCATCTTAAATTTTTGAAATATATTTTTAATCTAAAAAGTAGTACTCCTATAGTTATATGGTTTATGGTCGCTTCCCTTTGTGTCTAACAGTGTATTCAAGAATGATATCCTGTTGGGCAAAATTATTGATAAGCCCTGAAAACAAGATTGTTTATGTTACACATAGACATTTATTTGAACAGTTTTGTTCAGGAATTATAAGCTCTTTTTTATGTATTAGAATATATTATA
>NW_026931241.1:0-4681 GCF_032062105.1 Saccostrea cuccullata | reverse complement strand
CGATCGCATTTATTTACGTTTTGGAAAAAATTCACCGGACATAAACGGTTGAGTACTGCTAACGCTGTTGTATTTCATCGTAAGTGTCCAGGTTAATCTCTTAGTAATTTCAATTTAGGCATATCAATAGTCATTAAAATAATGTATTTCATTTCAAAGTTATTTTTTTTTTTCTAGATCTGTGGGGGTTTATATTACGTTTAGCTGTTTAGCCTCAAATGTCCGTATTATATACGTGGACGCAAAGAATTTAACAGTAAAAAATTTTTTTTCGTAAGAGCATGCAGTATAAAAACACATAAGGTGAAAACTTAATTATTCACACCTTTGTATATCAACTGGTCAATCAGACATAATTACTGTCACCAACCGTAACGACAGTCGCCAGGAAGTACTTCAATATAACCGTTATGAAAACAACTCATTATCACCTGTGGGACCGATCAGTGGCTTCAATATAAGCGAAATTTCAATATATCCGACTTCAATGTAACCGTTATTTTAATGCAAAGAATATGAAAGGCTAAAACTGGGGATTTATTTTTATTCAAAATAAGCGGAATTTCAAAATAAGGGATTTCAATATAATTGGAGTAAGCTGTATTATTAAATAGTTTGTTTACAAATACATACAAGGTCAAAGAGGTTAGCTCCGCACTGGGCACTATCCTCACTGGCATCTTTTTTCCCGTTTATTTCTTTATGACGTCACTATGGTGATGACAAAGAGCTGGAATCTGGTACATCAGTCCGATGCTAAAAACCACAAAATCATATTGTGATTAAAAAAACACGCGTCGCAAAAAATGTGCCAAATGCTCGTGCCGAAATGTTTCTTTCTTTTTTTCAAATAGGTGCTTGATGCCCAAAATTAAATAGTCAGTATTGCATGAATTTAAATTTTTTCCCCATTTGGAGACTGAGGTTTATGATTGAAGGCAGGAAATATAAATACGGCAAGGTGTTAAATAAATCTTTTAAAATAAGTTTAATAAATACTGCACCCCCTTTTTGGTCGAATTATTAAATGCCACGTGGATTTCACACTATAATGCGTCGGGTTTGAAATACACAATATACTTACCAGTATTAGTACGCAGCGAAGGAAGTCAAGGATTTTTGTTTGAAAAGAAACGCATATTGCAGGTATTTCAAATGAATACTAATGAAGATTATTACAACATAAAATCTCTTAACTTAATTGTGAACCTCGTTTTCTACCCAATTTTTTTGCATGCGTAATGAATACTAATTATTAAGCTTGCGAAATATAGTATTTTGCTGTCAACTTTCGAGCTGTCAGCTGGTCGTGAAAAAATGGACTTAATACTATTTTTTAAGGTAAAAGATTGTAAACTGCATGTTGTAAACAAACACCAAGTTACTTTCAATTAATTCTGAAGTATTTAACATTGTTTAAAGTCTAAGTTTCATTTTGAATACAATCTCATGAATTGTTCTAGAAAATTCCTAGAAAATCTTAAAAAAAACATAAAACACTACCCCCATAACTTTATTATCATTGATGAAAAGAAAACTAACATCATTGCACATTTTAATACAGAACTTGACTTGCAAGATTTTAAACTTCATAAAATGAAAACAAATCGCAACAGGCTGATGAAATGTTTTCATCGGAATGAATATTTTACAAATGAACCATAAAAACAATGTTGGTAAGTACAAAAGATATTGTACAGCTGATATCTTGTGAATTTGACAATTAATTTGGTTTGCAAGTTTCTAAAATTTAACCTGATAAAGCCAACTTAGATGGAGACGGTGAATTCCGAAATACCGGTTCTGATGTTTTCCTGGAAGGTAACATTTTAAAATAAAAAATTAGTTTGAAAATTAAGATTTTTGGACTTTATGTTAATATGTACATGTACAAAACCCGGATAATACTAAGCCAGCTGTCATCATGGAAAAATATTCCCATTACCCTCTAAACCTACCTATCATCTCATCATGGTTCTCTTCAAATGTCAGACACCTCGGCTCAACAACATCTTGCCCGATGTGGGTCGGCCCAAGATTTAAGACAGGTTGGCCAATCTATTCTGAAATATATTATATTTCCAATTTCAGAATTTATGACATAACTTAAATAATATGTTGACGGTGCGACCGTTAGAGCGAGCGCAAACTCTATTGTTTTAATTTAGATCAGATCGTCAAACCGCACGTGACATTTGGTGCGTCTAGACTTGCGTCACATGACGTCGTATGTAAGTTGCAACCAAGAAAAAACCTGAACAGTGCTGAAATTTTAAATAAGAACGTTTCGTTTACTATTTATTTTCAATATGCATCCATTAAATCAAGTCGAGTAAACTTTTTGTTAAAATTTTGCCGTTATTCTCGCGAGAACGCAACTTTGCTAAGTGATGCATTGTGGGTCAAAATTACTCGTCAAAAAATTCTATGAATGAATGTGCAGTAGTCCGAATTTTCTCTTCGCCCAGGCGTTGTCGTTAAGCTCGCAGTTACGGCGTCGCTCCGACGCTCGCTGCGCTCGCTATTAATTAAAAAAGGAAAAAAAAAAAAGGTCAATTTTTTTTTCTTTATTATAAAGAAACTTCCCTGAGCAAATTAATGTTAATCATGAAAGTGAGCGCAGTATAAATATAAAACATATAAATGAAGGAATGAGAAGACTTAGGTGCTTATTGACAAACAAACAAAATGCTGCTGTGCATTCTTTGGAGTGTCAAGTGCATGTCATCATGGTCATAATGATGAGGATCATGGGTTATGTGAACCGAGATGTCAGACTACCTTAACCTTCTCTTCCGCACGGTGGTGATTTTTCTAAAGTTTTGTGTTTTCATTGGGCAGATGTTCAGTCAGCAAATATTTTTTTTTTTTGATTTCTTTAGGATTATCCCTGTCGACATAGCCGTTTCAGAGCTGTAAAATTTATCACGCATTCATCAAGGTGATCCATACGCCAAATATTATAGTTCTAGCAAAAAATGCTTTGGTTTGAGTGATTGTATAAAATTAAGAGGTAAACACTATAAAATTTCATACTGTAACATTATTTATGCCTTCATGCTTTTAAAGAAATTTTTATTAAATACCTGTAAGATGTACAATTACTGCGTATAATATATGTTCAAGCATGTTTGGCGGATCTAATCTGCCCATCTGAAGTTTATTTTAATTGACCTAGAATACTCCCCCTCACAAAAACCTCTGTTTTCATTAGCTGCAGCTAGTTGTTGTTGAAAATCTATTTTTAGAATCCAGATTTGCTGTGGGAATCTTTAACCTAATTACTTCATAACACTGACCACTTCATAATGTGCTTAAATTCATTATAGAATCCAGTCAAAATAATACGGAAGCCCATGAGTGCCAACGTGTATATATAAAGGAAAAGCAATATACACTTTATTCATGAACCGAACATGGATCAGACATATAATATTAAATCTCTTAAGATGCAAAATAAACTGAAAATAAGGTATGGTGTCCATTTGTATGAAAGTAGCTCAATTAACTCAAGTGAGTCAACTAACAGGCCCTTCAGGCCTTTGATTAAGATCCATTGTAATAAAGACTCCGAGCCATGCTGGAGCAATCAGGCCGGTGTTATTAATAAAAAAATATTAAAAAATAATGAGAAGTCCTACATCTCATCAGTACTTTTAAAATCCCTTTAAAGGCCTGATGGTTTATAAGGCCATGTTCAAAACAAATTGTTTGGTTGCCCTCCCCGACCGTTTAAAAAATGGAGACTCAAAACTTAGTTTTAGCTTCATGAAGCAATTATTTTTTATGTGTACTCAATTTTTATTTTTTTAATCGGCAATTAAATTGAATTTTCTGGGAAAAAAAAATTTTTTTTTACCTACCTATCGACCCAATTTTTTAGCAGTGGGAAGCGGAATCAAATATTCTTTTAAACTCGGCCTTAATTACATGTATGTTTTTGGTTAAGTTTATGTGTACATGTATTGGTGGTACCTGTATACTTTTTGCTTTTAATTAGTAGGTTTATAACCATATCTTCTTCAACGTCTTTGGAAATGAGGTGAAGCACAGCTACAGTGTGGCTAAAGTCGTGTTGAAAAAAATTGGGGAAATTTTAAAAATTTTTTTTATTCTCTGAAGCACTGCATGCCTATGTACCATAGTCACTCGCAGAGTTCCTAATACAAGTAATAAGAATTGAAGAAAGGTGTTACCTGTAAACTGTAAAAGGAGGTCTTGAGTTAATTCCTCTCTTAATATGAGATTGAGGGGAATTAGAAGAACGCAGGGCGAAGTCATTATGTTGGGGGGAGGGGGGGGATGGTCCCAGTGTGCAGGTGTTTGGAACAACGCTGTGTCATTGAGTTTTAAAAAGAATCATTTTTAAAATTTCTTTAAAAAAATTATATATTATCTCTATTTGAAATTAACTTTTAACACTGTATTCTCCATGGTAGCTTATCATAACAGTTGATAAAATGATAAATATGTTATAAATATGGATATTGATCATTGCAATAAAACTATATACCTGATCATTACATATGTTCAAAAAAATTTTGTTTTATTGACTAGAGTAAATTCAGTAAACAGAGATCTTCCTTATTTATAACTCAACATATTTTTATGTTCCCCCCAAAAAGTTTGGGGGAAAATTTGTTTTACTCTGTTTCTTATTATTATTATGTTCCCCAAACGA
>NW_026931240.1:0-45772 GCF_032062105.1 Saccostrea cuccullata | reverse complement strand
ATGGCCAGGTACTGTATATCAATGAATTTGAAAAAAAAAAATTAATTAATTAAATTGTTACAAAGTTGATAAAAATGTACATGTATTGTACTTAATTTATGTTGCAACTCCAAACAATATTTATTTCATAATTCTCACTTGATAATTACAAGCATTAAGAGAAATAATATGGGTTTTTTTACCCCACATAAAAAATTATGGGATAATAAACCCCACATTTTATTTTTAGTGAGACGTGGGTTAAAAAACCCCACGAAAAATAATATGGGTTATTTAACCCCATGGGGTGAAAAATAAACCCCATGGGGTTTTTGTGGGGTTTTTTGTGGGGTATTTTTAATTTCATGTTTCCCCATGGGATTTTTGTTTTTGAACTCAAATATCTCAAAAACTAGCAGAAAATGTTGAATTTTTTTTTTCATAAATCAATTTGATTATAAAAACCCCACCATTTAAAAAAAACCCTAAGATGATAGCTTTAAAGGAAAAGGGTGCGCAAGTTCGGAAAAATGTCCATTCCGAAGTTGTCCGTCCCACTGTTGTATATTTTTTGGGTCTAATTTAATTAAAAATGATGCAAGTAGTAAATTTCTAGAATACAAAGAAAAACTGTAAACTTCTATGATTTTAAAAATTCTGCCTCTCTGAGACCATCCTTTTTAATATATACAAATATATTTTCACTTCAAATCCCATTTTTGTGAAAATTTGAATAAAAATTCAAAAACTACTCGGTGAAACTTCTTAATTATACTGTTAAAAACATGACTCAAATTGTTAATTTTAATTTTTAAACAAAAGTTTGTATATGTCTTTAATTTGCTCAGAAGGTGTTCATGGTCCCAGATACGTAAATGTACATTCCTGTATAAAAAAAAGAGTACACGTTTGTTTTATTTTTCCTCTTACGCTTTGTCCGTAAGTCTGTCTGTTAAATCATGAACTACAATCTAGGTATACATACTTAAGGTAGAGACCGATAGCAATCACGTGATAGAAAGAATTCGCATATTTGCACGTGCTTTTTTTCCGGATTCCGGAACGCCGTCAAATAAAAGTCTCCATTTACACATTATTGTCTATGCTACAAGATGGCCGACGAAGCGATCGAGAAATTTCCTCGACTTAGAAGACAAAGTTACCATACGTATTAAATCTTTACGGTTCTCGAAATTGAAGCATCTTCATGAGAATCAAATAGAAGTGAGACTGAAGCCGAACATGAACGTAATTTTGATGAAACTACTCCTTGTCCGGTGCAGCACCACGTGGGTACACCGGTATCGATGTTGCCTGATTTTCTGTATAGACATTTTCAAGACCAGGACCCTACAGATGTTAATTGGTATGACGGAAGAAGTAAAATTTTTGCAGAACAGATTTTTTATATGCTGTGTCCGTGTCAGATACATAAGGTGAATATTTACGACTTTATAATATATCGATCATGACTATGGACAGTATGGTGCTTGTTTGTTTACGCACAGGTCTGGTACAAACAGTATATTTAGCTTCAATTACCAATAACCTTCATAGAATTTTTTCCTTCCTAAAGTAGTTTTATTTAGCTAAAAATTAAAACTTATTTCATGACCAGACTGTAACTTCTAGAATAGAGGAATAAAACCGAATATTTCTGGTGTCAGAACATGATAAAGGCCGGATTCATTTGGTAAAAATGTAAAGTAATCATACTTATCTGTGCCTAACACACGAGGTGGTGTTTAGTTACTCAAAAAATCAAAAATGGAAAAACATATTTTGCTTAAATTGTTCAAATGCAGAAATGTATAAACTTTCTCTGCTTTGGATGGCAGATGCTTTTTAATTATCATAACCCCTTTTATAAATGATAGTGGATATTTACTTGCAAATTTTTTGTCTTTTTGAAATAACAAGCAAATTGTAAAAAGTTGCATTGAAAAAAAAAAGAAACAACTTTAGGATCAATTCAAGTGACAAAAAATAGGGTCAGTCAGGTAGCAGATAACAAGACTATTTTTTTTAGCCTTATGTAATATTCATGTACCTGTAATAAATTCATGTGTGTATTTGTTTAATGCTCAAAAGGGCCCTGATTATAAACAGATATCATATTCATAGATTATAAAAGAAATATTTAATACTACAGGTGAAGCAAGCTATGAACTAGACAGTGTATTCAGCGTTCTTTGCTGAAATAATGTGGCAAATCAAGTGTCATCTGGAAAGAGGAATGTCAAGGGTGCTTTTTACATTAACTCCAAAAATAGCCATTGGTTTGTATTTTTTCTTTCAATTTTCACTTGCACATGTATCAGGGAAAATCCAGAAATTTTTTTCAAGGGGGTGGTAAAAGGGAGGTGTTTTATAATGTATGTATTAAAAATTGAAATTTATGATTTTTAGTCCTTGTATTTTTAATTTAAACACCATACTGTACATACAGTATTATTGTATACATATAGAAGCATTTTCTTAAGTCAATAATTTCTCAAAGATCATATGAATATTTCAGGAAAGTTCAAGCCAGATCTGCTACAGCAAACTGAACATAAAGTGGCCTGATACTTGTGTGTCAGGAAACGAGGAACATGTATGTCTGGACTGAGAATCTAACCGGGGATCCCTGCATCACTACTTACATGTAGGTGTTCTATTGACTTAAATACATGTATGGTTGAATATTTGTGTATAAACATATAAAAAGTCATGTTGTAAATTGAATTCAAAACTGAATAACCAAAAAAACTTGTAAAATGTAAAGATGTTTTCTAACTTGAATGAAATTGTTTCAACTAAAGCACCAAAGAATTGGTGTGATAATATGAAGAAGTCAGTATTGTTAAAAAAACTTGTAATTGACATGGTCTTTTAACAATATTGACCTCTTCACATTATCATAGCTAAATTTGCAAAATAAATCAAAATTGTTAATAAATTCTACATTTAAAAAAAAAAAAGATCAAGCTATTTATTTTATTTTCATCATGTTACAGATCCCATGGAAATATAGGATCCTTGGCTAATCAAGTGTCATATGCAGTGTTACAAAAGAATATTGGATTTATATCAATAAGGTAATTAGGGACATAACTGAATTAAAAAAAAATGGAATAAGATGTAAAAAGAAAAGTATTTTAATTCCACATATAATAGTTAGGTTGCTAGTTGTATATGCTTTGATGTGTAACTGACAGGTACATGTAGTTTTTTATTTCCACAAAAAGTTGATCCTTTGGTATTAACTCTTGAATAGTTTGTGCTGAGTCTTTGTATTTCACGTTTATTTTTTTTCCTTTAACCCCATGGTCTTGGCCTTAGAGTGTGGCCTACATTTAGAAACTAAAATATTTGATCTTTATCCTTAAATACCTGGCAGTTTGTTTAATTAAGACAATTCATTAATCCAAATAATTTCTTTGGGAGCAAAAGTGCCCAGATTAATGAGGCTGACTTTATATGCATTTAATTTAAAAAATTCATGACATTATATAAAAAAGGTATCTCAAAAGTGTCTTATATTCATATAGACATAGTCATATATTATGTCTGCAGTGTAAGAAAGAAGTAAAACATGTATTTTCATTCTTATTGTATTAAAATATTTTGTTCTTTTCAGAAAAAGAACTACCAGAAGGAGACGGTAAAGAGGAAGGGACATATCACACCATAAGACGTGCTTCAAAATCTGAATTTACAGAGTGAATTTTGCTTACTGCAGATCCTTGTGAGAGAACACCTTTGTTGTATTGACATAAAAACAACGGAATTGTCAGGATCCTTGAACATGACGCAACTGGCTGCATACGATGGCAATTAAAAATGTATACATGTTTACATTGATCTTTGTTAGCCAATAAGACAAAAAGCAAAATAGCAAGTTTTTCCTTACCATACATGTACTGAATGTATTCACTTTATTTTTTTGAACTACATCATGAGTTTAAAAATTGTACAGTATCACATACAGTTTATGGTGGGATTCCTCTAACTTTTATGAATCTGTTTGCAAAATCTATACTTTAAAGTTACAAATTATTACCTCTAATACAATGTATGTATTTTTTGTAAATTATTACACTATTTTTGTATGTATGTAATGATAACCAAATCACCCAATTTTCTTGCACTTTTTACCATGTATTTAGCATTTTTGACCATGCTTTAGTATATTAATATCTGACAACTGATGGCCAGGCAGTCTTCATTTAACAGTGTAATACATAACACCTTTTTATCTGAATATTTTTAAAACAAGGATAACATGCCATGGATTGATTCTGTGTTCAAAACTTTATAATCACTGAGTTTACTTATTTATGTTGTACATGTTTTTGGAATAAAAAAGGAATTGTTACAAGAAAAGAGAAATTAATCATTCTATTGTTGTCAAAGGAAGATAATAAAACCAGTTTACTTATGCACAGAATTGGTCAAAACATATTGTCTTTGATAATTCATCCAAGAATCATATGTATAATAATTCTACAAAGTCAATATGAACGATATAAGGAAAACTTCTTATCTTTTTTAATATAAGTGCAAAAAGGTCAAACAGGGCAACATGTGTCTAGGTGTACATGTATAAATTGTTTTCTGTGATATAGAATGTAATTTGGAAGAATATTACTTGGAATTTTACTCACTTTCTTTGAAATATTTTGATTAATTCTATCTATCAAAGTCAATTTGAACGATATAAGGAAAACTTCTTATCTTTTTTAATTTAAGTGCAAAAAGGTCAAACAGGGCAACATGTGTCTAGGTGTACATGTATAAATTGTTTTTGTGATACAAAATGTAATTTAGAAGAATATTACAAAGAATTTACTCATTTTCTGTGAAATATTTTGATAAATTCTTGATAATCTCTCTTAGTCACCATATTCTTCAAAATTGCATCCTTCTAAAGGAAGGGGGTAGGGTAGGGTGTAAGATAATTAACTTGTTCCAGGTTGAATTTAAACCCCATTATGTAGTATGATTTTTTCCTAAAATTTAAGACACTTATAGGCTAACTATAATATGCAATAAAAAAAGAAATTTGATGGGTAATTTTTTCACAGTGGAAGCAGAAGTGTGAGACTTTGTGCAAGGAAAAGGCAATATTTTAACCTAATTTGACCATGCATCTTGGTAAATGTAATTCTGTTTTTTGCTAACAATGCTCGATAAATTTAAGATTGATGTCAAATATTAATCAATATAGACAGATGTTTGAATTCATATAAGACTTTTGATAATTGATATAGCAATAAAAAATTTACAGCCCTTTTCTTATCATATTCTTATATTATTTTACCCTGCTTTTTCAGCTCTTCGGTGGTTGATGAAGGCCATATTAAAATTGTCAAATTTCTCTAAAACTAGCCCGATGACCTGCCTTGAATTTTTGATATGATTTAGAACAAGGACTCAACAAAAAAATATAAAAAATTCAGAAAAATTCAATGAGTAGTTTTTTTGTTGACAAGCTATCAATCTCTACCTTAAATGATATTTATGGACTCAGTTCTCATCTCTGCATCTCAGAAGTTCTTAATCAAGCTCTTTTACATATCTACTTCACAGGTTCTAATGTTATGGTCAAGGACCATAAAGTAACTATTTTCTTTTCTATCCATATTTTTTTAAACGAATGTACCAATTTTTGGGTCATGGATCATAATTGTACTTCTAAGAATCGATGGAATTGATTGGTTAAATATACTATATAAAACAAAATTTAAATAAAATCATTTGATATCCAAAATCCAGATCTCTAGACCCCTCTTGGTTTATACCTAATTAATTATCGCTAGAATTAGTTGTATCCTACATCACCTTCCATTAAACAGTAGATGACTCGATCTCAATATCTTCATCATCATTAAATAGCGATTGAAAAAAAATATATATAACTATATAAAGTATTATCACTATATAATGCAAAGTTTACATGAAAATCATTTGTTATCAAAAATCTATATTTCTAAACCCTATTGGTTTACAATGGATTACGAACCCTTACAGTGAGTAATTTCCTTCGTCAGTGTCTAAATCACATTCCACATTACCAATGATAACAGAGGATTGATTGTATACTGTTTAACGGTCCTCTAGGGCTGGGTATTGGCCGGAGATTTTGTATTGCGATATATTGCGATATTTTTAACTGTATTGCGATATGTATTGCAATATTTTCAAGGTAATAAAAATGGCATTTATTACCATATTTACTTTAATTTACATGCAGAATGTACATAACTATGACTAATAACCAACATGGAAAATTTTTTTTTGTTGATTTCATTTAAATTATGCTCTGAAATGTTCCCACAAAATAACTTCTGACTTACTTTTGGCTTAATAACAAACTTTCATAAGTCCATTTTTGTATTCAATGACAAAATTCCTTAATCTAAGCATATTGCCAATATATCGATATTACAAAATCGTATTGCGATACGATATTTTTTGTCATTGTATTGCAATATATTGAAATATCGATATTATTGCCCAGCCCTACGGTCCTCTCTTTCACTCATATGGAGACGTCACCGTTTGCCGGTGAAGGTCTTCAAATTCAGACCTATACTCGGTGCTCAGGGCCATTGAGCAGTGACGGTTTTTATCGTGCCAGCGCCTACCGTGACACTTGACCTACGTTTTTAAGGTCATATCCGAAAGACCCGTGACTTTCACTTCTGATGCCGAGCGCTTGGCAAAGGAACAGCCACTACCCATTTTGATGTCTTAGGTTTGACGCGGCGCCGGGAACGAGAATCGAACACAGGCCTCCCCGACCACGAAGTAAACGCTCTACCTCTAGGCTACCGTGAACGGTGATAATAGTGGAAGATTCATTTTCAAGATTGTCGATATCATCAAAACGTTTCATTATAAAATAACTTCATGGTAATCGTAAAACATAACATAAATGGTAAGCATGATGCACAATTTAATGAATAATATAATAAAATGTAAGGAAAAAGTGCACTCTGCTAAGTTCCTCTTCCTCGGCGTTGACCGTGCCATCATCGATAGTTGCCAGGGGACCCTGTAAATTTACATAAATAACATTAGAGTAAGTTGATATTTTATTAGGTCACCTGAGTAAACTCAGGTGACCTATTGCTATCCGTTTTCGTCCGTCGTCGTGTGTCGTGTGTCGTGCGTCGTGTGTTAACATTTGAACATTTTCATCTTCTTCTCTGAAACCACTGAACCAATTTCAACCAAATTTGGCACAAAGCATCTATGGGTGAAGGGGAACAAAAATTGTGAATTTCATGATCCCTGCCCCCCTGGGGCCTGAGGGGTGGGGCCAAAACCACTAAAATTAATGCAATCTTTAAAAATCTTCTTCTTTACTCCTGAACAACAAGCAGGCAAACTGTTTGCATGATTGTAATCAGCAATGAGTCCTCTACCAAAATTGTGAAATTCATGGCCCTGGGGTCAGGGGTTATAGTGCTAGGGCGGGGCTAAATAAGTAGGTAGTGAAAATGCATTATTTCTTTGAAAATCTTCTTCTCTGCTCCTGGGTATTAAATAAAACAACTAAGTACATAGTTATGATGAGCAAGAGTGCCTCTACCAAAATTGTGAATTTTATGGCCCCAGGGTCAGGGGTTCTGGTGTTAGGGCGGGGCTCTATTGATTATATAGTGAAAATACATGAATTCTTTGAAAATCTTCTGCTCTGCTCCTGGGTATTAAATAAACAAATTAAGTACATAGTTATGATAAGCAAGTGTGCCTCTACCAAAATTGTGAATTTTATGGCCCCAGGGTCAGGGGTTCTTGTTTAAGGGGGGGGGGGGGGGCTCTAATGATTATATAGGGAAATGCATGAATTCTTTGAACATCTTATCCTTTGCCCCTGGTTAATATGCTAATGATCTAATTACATATTTAAGGCCAGGATTTTTTTTTTTTGTTTTTTAAACCCTCCGCTCAAGGTTTTGAATGTTCAGAAAAAAAATAAAACATTTTTTTCTTTCCGATGTCAAATTTGAGTCGGGATCGAGATTTCAAATTTACGAACTCGCACTTCCGGTTTTAGGGCGGGTAAATAAAGCTAGATCTGAGAAGAGCTTGGTTTAGTGTAAAATTCATCGATAAGAGTGCCATTCAAAACGTTTCACCCGTTCAAAAGACAAATAAAATGCTGACGACTTTGTTGCACAATGACATGATGGTGAGATAATTATGTATTCGTTTCAAAAGTAACTGTAAATTATTTTCCTCCCCCAGGTTTTTAACTGCCCGTGATAGCTATTGCATATTGCCAGGGACATTGTTTAGGTATCTATTATAGCTTACAGTCTAAGCATCATTCCTCAGAAAAGGGTTGCTTATGCATCAGGTGTAATGAATAAAACTATGGGAGAAGTGAATTCAAATTTGAGGAAGAACCTGAAGAAATAAAAAGAAATTCAAATATTAAAAGGCAAGAATATACAAATATATACAGGCATATAGTATCATTTGTATCAACCAGAAAAATTATTTTACACTTAATTGAAAAAAATGTTGACCCTACTCCCCAATACTCCCTGTCTGTTTTATGATAGGAATTATAATTTTAGGCATCAAGTAAATTTTAGAACAATGTCTACACATTCATATAACACATATTAAAGAAATGAAGATATTTTGAAATATATTTTGATCAACATCACAAAATTTATGTAATTGGCCCAAACTGGCGGATGATGAAATAAGCAATTAAATGTTCTACTTTCCTATTTGTAAGCATTATGTGTCCAGTGGTAAGGAGCCTATTAGGATAGCATAAAAAAAAGAGTGTACCAATGTTAATAATTGATTTATTAAAAAAAATTTTATTTCCTTCTCCTTCGGGACTTTATTATTCTCATGTTCATAACTAAATCTAAACATAAAAAAATGCTGGCCTTATAATGAAGAAAGGGGCCTCTTTCAAAATAGATAATTTCTCAGGGCTACGGGGTCAGGGGTACCAGGGGGGTACTTTGACTAAAAATGAATTAATGCTTTGATATCTGCCCTTTGATAAGCAATGGTGCCTCTTTCAAAATTTGTGAATTTCATGGCTTTTGATTAAAACACGAACCAAATATAATCACTGGAAAGTTGATACATGATACTCAGGTGACCTATAAGGCCCGAGGGCCTCTTGTTAAAGTTGTGTTTTCTTTGATCACATCGCTGTCTAGTTTGGAGAGCTCGACTCTGTTAAAAACTTACTACTTTTCCTTAAGTTCGTTCAGCCAGAAAATGTGGTGTCCTTTATTGTAGTAATCTCGTTTTCATACAGATTGCTGAAGAAAAAAAGTAAATAGTGAACTTGTAGATTGCATAAAAATAAATTAAAAATATCGATGGTGCTTTTGATATTACTGAATTTGATTTCTACATTGTTTAACGAAAAAGAATTAGTCTGTGTTTGTGTCCGTTCGGGGTTAGGTGTGCCCCTCACTTCATTCAACTCCGTCTGAGGCTTATGTCTTATGGTACATGCATATTTCTGGTGTACATTAAAATAAGTCCTGAGTTGTAATTTTCACGTAGATGCGCCCTTCCCTAACTGTTTAAAGTATTTATTTTTACGGCCCGCTAAGATATTCCATAGTCTCTGGTCTAAATATGCTTTTAGACCAGGAACCGATAATAGGCAGGTAGGAACAGGGAGCAAAGAACCTAACTTACACTAAAGGAAATGTTAATTGAAAGTCTGGTTGTCCCTCTCACCTCCCCCACTATTAGAAATGTACGGAAAATGAAGTTTAAAAAAGATACTGAAAGTAGTTGTTACTCATGATATATAAGAGAAGCACTAGAGAATTAGTAAGGACATATTTGAATTGTTTGATTGCTTGTCAAATATTGCATGTGAAGTCAAACGTCTTCATCAAGTTTAGTGATTGCAAAACTCTTTCCGGGAGCATACTTTAGCTGGTCACACAAGTTTCCACCTTTATCCCGGCAAAACGCACACTCGTGCGTTGAAGGTTCGGGTCTTCTTTTTATTTCTTTTAACAAATGTGGGCAATTTCTGTATGATGGCCGGTAAAGCAGGGGACTGCTAAATATTATTGAGTGTAAATTTCCCCTAATTTGTTTTTTCTCTCAATGGTTGCAATGACTTGAATTTTACTTTTGTCTACAAAATTAAATATTTAAAAACGGATTTTCCCCAGTTTGTTGTCCAGTGAAAGAAAATAGGGTACAAACTCAATTTTAATAATTAATTCATTTCTTCATTCATTCATTTATGAATAAAGACTAGGAAAAAAGTAAACATTTTACCTTGCATGTAGAATCTATCATTATAGTGCTACAGATAAGCTTTTGCTATTTCACTTGTATGGTTTGACTTGCTCTTTATAAATTCCGTTTCGAAACCTCAACACACGAGTGCGCGTATAACCATTTTCAGGTACGCTCTTCTGATGGTGTATTTTTAATTAGATGAAAAATTAAAAGAAATATTTTTAAATATTCTTAGCTCAATCATGGCGACGTGATTGACAGGCCGTTATTTTGGAAATAATGCGAAAAAAATATTAATTCATTACATACTCCCGTGGGTATAGTGAAATTCACCTCGGGGCCAAGATTCACGCTGTGATAATTCATCTAATGCTTTATCAAGCTGCTCTCCATGTGTTGGAGCCTTTGCCATTGTATTTCTATTTAATTTAGAATTTTGATGCTTATTTTATAAAATTAACAAGTAAAATTTGCGTGGTCATCTAAAAATTAAAGCAGCAAGAGAAATTGTCTCGCCTTAATGTCTCTGATCTTTACTGTACTTCGCTAAGTCCTGGACACTGGCACCAAATTGACTTCAGAGATGTAAGCCAATGAGGACACTTTTGTTGGTTTGAAAGTCCAAACTAATCCAATTGACAATTTTACTGTGATCGTATATATTTATAGTAAGCGATTTTGAAATTTTATCCGGAAAAAAACTAATACACTGTTGATATAAATGTTCAAAGGATCCGTCCAAAATACAAAGAGCTGAAGACCGATCTCCCAATAAATCAATAAGCAAAAAATCCAAAAGAATAACTCCCAAAGATGCTTATAGAGAGTAAAGAATTAACGAATATCATAGTACGAATGGGGATAAAAACGGGATTTGGAATGGGAATACGAAAGAGAATGGGAATACTCGTAGTGTAGCAAGGGTCATGGAAAGCATGTAACAAATGAATTTATTAATTAGTATTTCCTGTCACTTTTCTAGAATTGTTCACTCACATGGAGATGACGTCACTGAAAACTGCAAGAATTTCTTCTTGTGGGAAATTTCTCTTTTGCAAGCCAATGATAAAACTTATATTTATCTCAAAGTTGATTAACCCAAAATTCATCGTTATCGTATAGTTTGATGTATCTTATTTGAATTAAGGACAGATGATACCAAAAAAAAATCGATGCCTGGATTGGAACATTGTATATATTTTTTGGTCTTATTTAATTAAAAATGATGTAAATAATAAATTTCTAGAATACAAAGAAAAACTGTAAACTTCTATGATTTTAAAAATTCTGCCTCTCTGAGACCATCCTTTTTAATATATATAAATATATTTTCACTTTAAATCCCATTTTGGTGTAAATTTGTTTAAAAAAAAACTTAACCGGTGAAACTTGTTAATTATATTGTTAAAAACATGACTCATGTAAAAGTACATTCCTGTAAAAAAAAAGTACACGTTTGTCTTACCTTTCCTCCTACGCTTTGTCTGTCTGTTAAATCAAGAACTACAATCTAGGTATACATGCTTAAATTATATTTATTGACTCAGTCCTCATCTCTGCATCTCAGAAGTTCTAAATCAAACTCTTTTAATACGTATCTACTTCACAGGTTCCAATTTTATGGTCAAGGATCATAAAGTAACTTCTTTTCTTTTCTATCCACATTTTTTTACTGGAATGTACTAATTTTAGGGTCATGGATCATAATTTCAACTTCTTTATAATGTAACTTCTATTCTTTTAAATTTACTTCTAAGAATCGATGGACGTTATTGGTTATATACTATATAAAACAAAATTTACATAAAATCATTTGATATCCAAAATCCAGATTTCTAGACCCCTTTTGGTTTATACTGAATTAATTATCCATAGAATAAGTTGTATCCTACATCACCTTCCATGAAGCAGTGGATGACTCGCTCTCAATATCTTCATCATCATTAAATGGCGATTGTAAAAAAAAAATGATTATCACTATGCACTATATAATGCAATATTTACATGAAAATCATTTGTTATCAAAAATCTATATTTCTAAAACCTATAAATTTACAACGGATTACGAACCATTAGTGATATTATTCGTCAGTGTCTAAATCGCATTCCACATTACCACTGATAACATTGGATTGATTGTATATTGTTTAACGTCCCTCTTGAGAATTTTTCACTCTTGTGGAGACGTCACCGTTAGCCGGTGAAGGGCTTCAAATTTAGACCTATACTCGGCACTCAGGGCCATTGAGCAGTGACGGTTTTTATCGTGCCAGCGCCTACCGTGACACGGGACCTACGTTTTTAAGGTCATATCCGAAGACCCGTGACTTTCACTTCTAGTGCCGAGCGCTTGGCGAAGGAACAGTCACTACCTATTTTTACGTCTTAGGTTTGACGCGGCGCCGGGAACGAGAATCGAACCCAGGCCTCCCGATCACGAAGCGAACGCTCTACCTCTAGGCTACCGTGAACGGTGATAACGGTGGAAGATTCATTTTCAAGATTGTCAATATCATCAAAACTTTACATTATAAATAAGTTCATGGTAATCGTAGAACATAACATAAATGGTAAACATGATGCACAATTTAATAAATTATTTAGTATAATGTAAGAAAAAAGTGCAAATACTCTGCAAAAATCCTCTTCCTCGGCGTTGTCCGTGTCATCATGATAGTTGTGTTTTCTTTGATCACATCGCTGTCTAGTTCGGAGAGCTCGACTCTGTTAAAAACTTGCTACTTTCCCTTAAGTTCGTCAAGCCAGTAAATGTGACGGCCTGTATTGTAGCCATCTTGATGTATTTTATATTGTAGTTATCTCCTTTTAATACAGATTGCTGAAGAAAAACATGTAAATAGTGAACTTAAAGATTACACTTTAAATTAAAAATATCGATGGTGGTTTTGATATTGCTGAATTTGATTTCTACATTCTTTAATGAAAAAAAAATTAGTCTGTGTTTGTGTCCGGTTGAGGTTAGGTGTGCCCCTCACTCCATTTAACTGCGTCCAAGGCTTATGTTTTTTGATAATGCATATTTCTTGTCTTCATTAAAAATAGCCCTTTCCCGGCCGAATTGTAATTTTCACGTAGATATGCCCTTCCCTAGCTGTTTAAAGTATTTATTTTTACGGCCCTCTAAGATAGTAACATCGTCCATAGTCTCTGGTCTAAATATGCTTTTACACCAGGAACCAATAATAGGCAGGTAGCAACAGGGGCAAGGAACCTAACTTATACTAAAGGAAATGTTAATTGAAAGTCTGGTTGTCCCCCTCCCCTCCCCCGCTATTAGAAATGTACGGAAAATGAAGTATAAAAAGATACTGCAGAGGCGTAGTCACAAAATTAAAAGTGGGGGGGCTCAACTCCAGAAATTCTTTGACAAGCAAAAAAAAAAAAAAGAAAAGAAAAAAAAGAGAGAAATTGAAAGTTCCCTAAACTTAAAAGTGGGGGGGCTCAACTCCAGAAATTCTTTGACAAATAAAAAAAAAAAAGAGATAAATTGAAAGTTCCCGAAAGTCGAAAATCCTATTTCGTGGGGGAGGGGGGGGGATAGGGCAACTTTTTCAAAGACAAGTTACTTTCCATTCCAATTTTCTCCCACAATTTTTCGATATAAGTATACTTTCCTATAGTAAAGGTAATGTTGGGGAAAAATAGCTGTGATTTTGTTCTTCATTAAAAAGTGGGGGGGGGGCACAGACATACTCTTGCCCCCCCCCCCCCCCCCCCCCCCATCTAAAAGTGGGGGGGGGGGGGCTAGTGCCCCCGCTGCCCCCCTGTGACTACGCCTTTGTACTGAAAGTAGTTGTTACTCATGATAAATAAGAGAAGCACTAGTGAATTACTAAGAAAATATTTCATTTGTTTGATTGCTTGTCAAATATTGCATGTGAAGTCAAACGTCTTCATCAAGTTTGGTAATTGTAAAACTCTTTCCGGGAGCATACTTCAGCTGGTCACGCAACTTTCCATCTTTATCCCGGTAAAACGCACACTCGTGTGTTGACGTTACGGGTCTTCTTTTCATTTCTTTTAACAAATGCGGGCAATTTCTGGATGATGTCCGGTAAAGCAGGGGACTGCTAAATATCATTGAGTGTAAATTTCCCCTTATTAGTTTCGTCTCAAAAATTATAAGTATCAAGAGAAATTGCCTCGCCTTAATGTCTCTGATCTTTACTGTACTTCGCAAAATCCTGGTCACTGGCACCAAATTGACTTCTGAGATGTAAGCCAATGAGGACACTTTTGTTGGTTTAAAAGTTTACTAATCCAATTGACAATTTTACTGTGATCGTATATATTTATAGTAAGCGTTTTAAGCTCACCTGAGCCGAAGGCTCAAGTGAGCTTTTCTGATCACATTTTGTCCGGCGTCCGTCTGTCTATCTGTCCGTAAACTTTTCACATTTTCGACTTCTTCTCAAGAACCGCTCGGCCAATTTCAACCAAACTTGCCACAAAGCATCCTTATATTAAGGGGATTCAAGAACTTGGTACACATCTGGGTAAACGTTGTTAAAATCTCAAATGCATAGAGTTTGTCTTATTTAATGAAGCTTACAGAGGATATGGCACCAAAATGGAGCTGGGGAGCGCTTGGCGAACATCTGTAACAGTCCCCGTTACAATTAGCACTGGTTATTAATTAGAGAAAAATTAATGGCATTTTTTAAAAATCTTCTCAAGAACCACTGGGCCAGGAAAGATGAAACTCATGTGGATTTATCCTCAGGTAGTGTAGATTCAAGTTTGTTCAAATCATGACCCCCGGAGCTAGGGTGGGGCCAAAATGGCCGACCTTAGTTTTACATAGGAATATATAGGAAAAATCTTTAAAAATCTTCTTCTCAAGAACCACTGGGCCAGGAAGGATGAAACTCATGTGAAATCATCCTCAGGTAGTGTAGATTCAAGTTTGTTCAAATCATGACCCCCAGAGCTAGGGTGGGGCCAAAATGGCCGACCCAAGTTTTACATAGGAATATATAGGAAATATCTTTATAAATCTTCTTTTCCACAACTACTGGGCCAGGAAAGATGAAACCTACGTGGAATCATCTTCAGGTAGTGTAGATTCAAGTTTGTTCAAATCATGGCCCCCGGGGCAAGGGTGGGGCCAAAATGGCCGACCCAAGTTTTACATAGGAATATAAAAGGAAAATCTTCTTCTCCAGATCCACTGGGCCAGGAAAAATGGAACACATGTTGAATCATCCTCAGGTAGTGTAGATTCAAGTTTGTTCAAATTATGACCCCTGGGGCTAGAGTGGGGCCAAAATGGCCGACCCAAGTTTTACATAGGAATATATAGGAAAAATCTTTAAAAAGTTAGGGTTAGGATGGATAGGGCCATATAAGGTTATTAAGAAGAATACAGATGTAACGTATCAAGTTTAAAGAGACTTTAAGAGCCTTCTCATTGTTGTACATGTAGATCAGTTAAAACCCTATGAAAGCATTTTACCTCCTAGAAACTGGACACCGGTAGTTACTTCCCTTGACGAGTCATTATAACCCCTTGTAGATCATACTCCTGTAGATTATAATGTTCAAGAGGAAGATGAGGAGACTGCTCCTCCTGTTTTTAATTTACCTAGTCCTTAACCCCTTAGACAGCCAAGGTGGGGTAGAACAATCAAACCCCCTGTTATGTACTCTCCTTGAGACCAGGCATGTATCTAGGCATTTTATTTTTTAAAAGCCTATGTAAATAGTTATTTTTATTTTTGAATTCTATATATAATTTAATATATAAAAGGTTTGAGTTGACCTTTTGTAGTGATAACAAGTGATATTTAATTTTTGAAATATCTCAGTCTAGTTTTAAGAGTAGATCTGAATTACTTTATTAATGAGGTAGTTTTTGGCAGTCATTTATTTTCTTTTGAGAATAACATTCAAGTCTTAGCACTGATTTTGTCTTTAGTGGATACAAGGTGAATGATAGATGTTTTATATATTTGATAAAACACAGTAGTTGGCAATGATTTATAGTTATCTAGAGGACAAAACAGTATATTTTAGCTCTTTCGGCTTGTTTGGTTACAGTAATAATAGATATGTATCATTGAGAGCTTGGTATTCTTAGCTTAATACTGACCGTAGATGATCTTTAAATTATCTCCCTTGTACTGTGCTGAAATCAACACGTAAGTTTTTCTTCTTAAGTTTTTCTTATAGTTTATCTGTGGGAGGTGATGCATGTCATCCCTTGTAAAGGTTATGTTATAAGTATGTGTACTACTTGATAACATTTTCGTTTAATTCAGTGGATTCTGAATTTGGTAGATAACTATATTGATTAACTTTCCATACATTCAGATATTTAAATTTAAAGTCTTAGAATATAAGATTTTATAATTTTTTTTAAATTTATTTTTCATAGAAATAAATTGACATCAAAACTTGCATTGATGGTAATCAATCTGCTTTAATACTATTCTAATCTTTGTTTTACAATTTTCTCCGAATTTCACAGATGGATACTCTAGACATAAATGTGGATCCTTTGGAATTGCAAAAGTTTGAAGCCGGAGGAGGCAGTGGCTACAGTATGGCCGGAGGCAGGTCAGATATGCCCGATACAGCACTGTCCGTCTAGTCCGCATCTATTTCTGAAACTCGGAAGCTACAGAGCTCACTACTTGAGTTTCCATAAGGAAAAGTGTGCCATCTACTACTGTCCAAGTGTAGTCTGCCGTAAAACTTTCTACAAGTGCAATGACATGTATCGACACATTCATCGGGATCATCAGGATCTTAAATTTTGCGTTCAGAAGAGGTACACAACTAATCCTCGTTATATCGATCCCAAGGGATACTTGATGCCTCTACCAGCGATTCATGAGCAGGCTAGAGACTTGGCTGCCAGAGCTAGGAAGCGTTCCTCTCAAGAACCTTTATTCACACTGCCAGATAATGTCAATCCTAGAGATAAGAGGTTTCCACCTGGGAGATATAAACATTAACTTTGTTCATTTATATCATATTATTTGGAAAACGAAAATTTATTGTGGAAATTTTGGGGTTTTTTTTAAGGGGGAGGAATGTAGTGGTTTAGATTTTTCATTTCATAGCCATCGTTTCGTAATTCATAATTTACAAGTATTTGCTGGTATTTCAGTCTGATAATTCTATTTACCTTTTGTTTTCAGTTGTAACTTACGTAAAAGCCCTTTATTAGTTGTGTTTTATAAGTTAGGACATGAGTTGACATTCCACATGTTTTGCTTTTTAAACAGAAAGTGTCATCCATGTTGGCAGTCTTTCCGTAGTACTTTTGAGAGCTGCGTTCTGATTGGTTAATTTAGCTTAGGATCTTTGATAGTCATTGGTTTTTATTTTTGGGCCTAGCTAGGGTATTTAAACGCGTGTTCGAGCAGTTTACTTCACTTGGTTAGGGATAAGCCTCATGGCAGATTATCTCTGATTTTATGCTAACCTCAAGGTACATGGCATTATAGGTTTCATTTAGCACGTGCTGAGCGAGCACTTTATGATAGGTTAGGGTGTAGGTATTATATGATAGGTTAGGATGTAGGTTATTTAAAGTGAATTAAGTTTCCCTTTCCAAGTCCTGCCTGGTCTAGGGATATGTAGATAACAGATTTATTTTCTAGAACCACTATTTATTATTTATTTTTGGGTGTTGTTTATTTTCTGGGTCAGTTATTTTTAAATCCTAGAATTAGTATTGATATTTTCAGATTAACTCTAATGTTGGTAGTAGTCATATTGGGTGATGTAGCTCATTCCCTTTTCATTTTTTCCATCTCATTGATTTTTATAGGATTTTTTACCTTTTTGATACAGTACAGACCGGACACAACCTAACAGAAAGCGAACCCCGGGGTTCGCTCTCTGGGTCCGCTCCAGGTTCGCTCGGGGTCCGCTACGGCGGACCCCGAGCGAACCCGAAGCGGACCCAGAGAGCAAACCCTAAATACCGTTGCGGTCCCAGGGAGCGAACGCGGGTTCGGTATTTCTTTACAGAGCTGTCAATCAGGATTAGCGATTAACCAATCAGCGCATCAACCAATCAAAATAGCATATTGTTCTGTCGATTTTGATATAAGATCGAACGTGTTGATTTAATTCGATATTAATCCAAACACTATACATACAAGCAAAACGTGCGAATGTGCCGTGTAAATCTATTATGATAATTAAAATACTATTTAATATTTATTTATTTTAATTCTCCGGGTTGTGATTTATATATTTATTTTCTTATTTTGTTAAAGCAACTAATTATTTGTTTTAATTTTCCACGTAGCATTATACATGACTATTTACATTTTTATTTTCTTTAGTTTTTATACCAGTATTTATAGTCCATTTGGTAAATAAATTGGGTAAATACATCACTCAATGCATAAAAATGGAAATCAATTGATGCTACAGTTTTTACTGACGAAAAGAGGAGAAAAGAAACATAGTTGGTCTTCGACAATTATTGTAAAATTTCATTATGTCAAAATACTAACAGTTCAGGAATATTAACGTGCTCAATATTTAAATATAGAAAGATACAGGAAACATCAAGACAAGAGAGAGAGGGAGAGAGAGATCATATCTCAGGTGAAATGCGATTTACATAACTGAACGATTTAATTGCGCTGATTAATCACGACATATAGTAAATCGTAAATTGTTTCATTCTTGCAAAATGGCGTAACTATACTTGACAAAGAATAATTAGAGAAATTCAAGATAGAAGGGATATTTCAAGATATGAATTGTTATCTATTTTAAATTTTGAAATGTTTTAGGACTAATTATTGGGAAAAAAAATAATTAATAAAGGCGTAAGCAATACAATCATAGGTATGTGGGTTGTTCGAGAGTTGGTAAGGCAAACTAACTTTAGAGTTACACAATTTTGAAAAAGAAAATCTTGTTAAGTATCATCAGGAATTGGGTCTAATAAACGTTTATTCTGGTGAAGTCATTCAGTTTTTTAATACAATTAGGGCGGAATGACTTCAATCTGTGCATCCAGAACGAAGATTTTCATATACACGCATTTTTTCATGCCCAAGAAGATTAAGAAGATCAATATTTTTGATGTAAATTTTGAATAATTTAATGAAACACGTAAATTGAGAAAAACATAAATAAAATGATGAAATAATTAGAATTTTTTAAAGACAATGTGTGTTAAATAGGGGGCATACATTCTTAATGGGTCGAGAAAGCAATTTATTATTTGCCTTTTTCTTTATTCTGATAAAAATCATACTCGCTCCAAAATTCTGACCGTGAAAAAGATCTAGTATACAGTGTTCTTTTTTTTTTAAAGAAAATGTTCAGTTCATATATGTTACGAACTTTTAATGTGTAACTACTTTAAATGAAATCTAAATAAATCAGATGTACAAACGTTACATATAATTTATAGATGCCATATCATAATTTATGTGTTACATGTAAGCAAACATTTAAACTACGATTTAGCAAAACCTAAGGAATAACAAATGTATTTTTAAACTATATAAAGCATGAATTTTAAAGTTATTTAGTTTGGATTTCTTTCGTCAGTTTCACTTGTACAACATTCGATACACTGAAAATCAATTTGACACTCTTTTCTTCCTTTTCTTTTTTATTTTCTCGATATAACTTAAGAAAAATAAATGCCTTATAACCCGCTGTTAAATTAGTGTGAATTTCTCGGGATCGAGAAATCTAGGAAATCAATTATTCATGTACATGTAAATCTACGTCGAATGTACAGTATAATTTTATAAAATTTATCAATGTTCTCCATTATATCACTGTTTACATGTACAGTGTACATGTCCGCATCGTCGCATAAACAACAATGATCGATCAACAATACCATTACTGTATGGAATATTCAAGGGGCGGGGCTTACTGGCGGTGAGATTAAAGCGGGGTCCGCTTCACGCATCAGTGCGTAAAACGCCGGGTTCGCTCTAGTGGACCCAGAGCTGACCCCGAGCGAACAAAATTTCTGAAAGCGAACCCGGGGTCCGCTCCGGGTTCGCTCTGGTGTACGGTTGTGTCTGGTCGGTACTGAAAGTATGGAAGCCCAGTAGGGACATAGATTATTTTTCATAGTTTTGCCACATTCCTCCCATTTTTCATTACATTTTTCAATTATTTATTTATTGAGATTATTCATTGAGATTCATTTTTCAGATTAAATTACATTTTTGATAAAGCTTTATTTATCCTGTGCCATTTTCAAAGACTTCTGTTTGTTAAATTTTCATCATTATTTATTATTTGTTATCATTTACAACGGTTAATTCTCACTTTATTAAATTGATAAAACTTACAACCGTGTTTTCATTTAGCGTTGACCATAGTTCAGAAATCCCCTTACCTGGGTTGATCATTGATAACTTGAGATAGTTTTCTCCTTTAAGCCAAGTTGGATAGAAACTTTGGTAATTTATAAAGTAAAGAGTTCTACTTCCGGTTACAATTGCACAAAAGCTGTGTCACCACGAGTACCCGGTTATGTTGAAAATGTTATTCCTTTATTTTCTACAGACAAATTTTCGTATCATTATCGTATAAGATAATAAGTGTTCGAGGAAATACTCATCAATATTGGTGCCTTCCTCTAATCTAACCAAGGTGGAGCATTGAATTCAGGATGCAATGCAGTTGAAGCAGATGATTCAGAAGGCGGCTCAGATGGAAAATCAAATATAAGTTTGTAAATAGATTCCAAAGTGTCTGGATATGAATAATAAAAACATTAAATTATATAAATACAATGCAAAAGCTACAGATTCCAGACTACCTCTCAAAACATTTTTACCAGATGGTTAACATGACAACTATGAAGGGAGAAATCCTGCAGTTTATTTCAGTTAATATGTATAATAAATTAAGCATTTATAATGTATGAAAACTGTCATACTACGTTCCTGTATTGAAAAATGTAAGACCTACCTTCGTTGGGATCATTCATAGATGTTCCAAACTCCTTGGACCTAACATAAGTATATTCCTGTCCTGTGTTCCTCCTCCTCACTTGGATTTTAACTCTGAATTTAAACAGAGCATAATAATTCGAACTTCACCAGATTTAAGTTTGAAACGGTAAACAGAAAATAAAAATACCTTACTTTAAAATTACATAACAACTTGCTAGCAATTTAAAAATTGGAAACCTGTGATTATTTTTAAAATTGTATTTTCTACATATTTTTCAAATTGTTGTGAGGTCTCATTAAATTTATTCTATAATAAATCATCTTAATTGTGATAACGCTTCCCAAGTTTGTCAGCGGGCAAACTTTCCACAGGGATTTTTTCACGGGTCGTAGGGGGCCTGTACGAGACCCCTTTCCCAATGGTAAAAAGTGTGTATTTTTCCCAATTTCATTAAAGCAAATTCCTAAAAGAGAATCCAAACAAACAAATCGGTTTAAAAATGTTAAAACTCAGTAATAAGTATGATAAAAATGTTGTTCCAAATAAAAATCTAAAAGGCGTTCTCCAAAAACTGATTGACTGAATGTAAAATTAGTCAAAAAAATACATTGCGAGTAAAAAAAAAACCCTTCGTACTAGAATTTATATAGAAAAATGTTAAATATGAGATTTTTCCCAATTTTAACCAACTGTCACTATTTTTCCAAATGGAAAGGCCCAGGTCCTTGTTTTCAAGACCAAGAGAAAACCTTGTTCCATCTGTACAGATCTTTTGTTTTGAAATATCCAGATTATTGTTGTTCTATCGCAATATTTTTGTCTCGAATGACACAGAAAAGACCGACCGGGTTACGTATATAGCTGACTGTCTTCAAAAGAGAATATAATCGATAAAAATTAATTTGCATACCTGTATTATTAATTGAACTCCGTCTGAATTTCACATAATATTCACGATATTTTCTTTTAAACTCCATTTTACTTTGTACCCGCCGTCTTAGCTAAATTCTCTTTACACAAGATCAATTCGGACCAAGTTACTTCATGAACATATAGGACGTTATCGGTGTGTGACAATATACAAATATGGACTCGATGTAGGACAATATGCATTCATAATGACCCAGGCTGACAGATATTGACCTCAGATACATGGGTCATTATAAATGCATATTGACCGTGCATTGAGGTCATATTTATTATATAAATAATATTTTCCCAAATTTATTAATTCAATGTTTATCTTCCTAATGTTTTAGTCGCCCGCATGGCGCATTTGTTGGAGCGTCTGCTCTAGAGTCGCGAAGTAAGGAATCAATCCTTACGTCGCGGGTTAGAATCCCACTGCGGGACATGGAGACCGGTCCTTCGGATCAGACCGTATAAACCGAGGTCCCGTGTCGCAGTAGGTGCTGGCACGAAAAAGATCCCTCCCTGCTCAATGGCCCCGAGTGCCGAATAAAGGATAAAATTTGCAGCTCTCAACCGCGGCAAATGGTGGCGTCTCCATATGAGTGAAAAATGCTCGAGAGGGACGTTAAACAATATCAATCAATCCTTATGTTTTACAGAGATATTATTAACTATAAATAAGCTGAATGTAAATGTTTCAGAATTTATTGAATGTTACTCAGAGGTACATTTGTAATTGTTTCGGAAATAAATTTTAACCCACAGCATGATAATAACGCAAGATATCTATCTCTGAATAACACAGAGTACCCCCTCCTCAGATTGAGAATCGCACTTACATTTGCAGAGGAAATTATATGCACAGACAAAATATAAATACCCATTTCTTCTAAATATGATAAGATACAATCATACATGGCACGCTCGTCTTTATTTTCTTTAGTCTTCGTAATCGCGGAAACACCCTCAAAACGCTATAGTCGCCTCCCTTACAATCTTTGTATTTTGATTGTGAAAATGCTTTTAATTAATAACACAGGTGAAGGATATAACAAATTACCATTCGAAATCATCTTTGCTACTCCTACACAGAAAGAGTTCACAGATTTCGTTTCAGTTTTTTAAAATCTACATTGAATACACAAATGTATATCTGTAAAGTAGCGGACAAGTAAGACTGTTGGGTTGTAGGTAGGTAGGGAGGTAATGTGTGTTTATGGGACCTATTAGTGACGGTCTGTGAACGAGTGGTGCCAGTGGTTGAAGTATTGTGTGAACGAGTGGTGTCAATGGGAGTAGTAACATTGTGTGAGCGAGTGGTGTCAATGGGAGTAGTAACATTGCGTGAGGGAGTGGTGTCAATGGGAGTAGTAACATTGTGTGAGCGAGTGGTGTCAATGGGAGTAGTAACATTGTGTGAACGAGTGGTGTCAATGGGAGTAGTAACATTGTGTGAGGGAGTGGTGTCAATGGGAGTAGTAACATTGTGTGAGCGAGTGGTGACAGTGGTATTAGTAACATTGTGTGAGCGAGTGGTGTCAATGGTTAAAGTAACATTGTGTGAGCAAGTGGTGTCAATGGCAGAAGTAACATTGTCCAGGGTATCACGTTTTTGAGTAGACTCAGTCATGTACTGTATAGTGTACTGGACTGAGCCGTATGTGTTAGTACACGATCTGAGGACACATTATAATTTGCAATTGAAGTTTGTGCATTTTGTTTGTGTCTCTTTGTGAATGCAGAGAAAGGTCCAGACTTGTGAGTGTTGACGGAAAACGAAGTAGTCGCTTTTGTCATGAGGTCGGTTACGTTGTGACGAAGCGAAGTGTTGAAATCTAGAGTCAATTGAAAAATGCAAGTCAACAGTGAACAAAAATAAGAAAGTTAGAAAACACAAAAAAAGAATGTACTTACCCATTTCGTTTTGTGATGGTGTTGTCATTGTGACTGTAGTGAGTTCTGAAAAATGAGAAATTAAGATATCTACAAATCGTAAAACGTGAAAGTATTATCCCAACTGCCTTTCACCTAAAACGGGGAATTAAATAAATTTACTCAATAAGTGAAATATTGAATATAGGTAACATACCAGAACAGACAGGTTCATCTAATAGAAAGTCGCAAGGCATTGTGTCTTTTCCTGGGAAAAATCAGATCAAAGATCTATAATTTTGCAGCCTTCGCTAAAATCTTGTGGTTTTGATTGGCTTGAACTGACAGTGGGCGGAGTTTTTCCCACGGCAAGTGTATATGATTACATCAGCTAGGCTCATTCGTAACTACTTGGCCATTTTCCGGAAGAAAAATAGTTATTTATCGTTCACGGAAATGACCGAGTAGTTACGATTACAGTCAGGCTCTATTTTTGAAAGGGGGGGGGGGGTATTTAAGGAATGCATTATTTTTTACTTGATTTTAGTGATATTTTACGAGAAAGGGAGATTGAGAAATAGAGAATGTACATATACCTGGACATTGAATACTTTCGTTTGTTTAGTCCAACATGACAATTTCCTTTACATTAAGATCATCAGTAAAATTATTTAAAAGGAAAAAAGGAAAGAAAATATGAATAATTTAAGTACGTTTGTATCAGATAAGCGAGTGAAATAGAAATCGGTTGAAATGAATGGAAAAATTTGATACTGTCGTCAAATGACATGGTTAAATTTGTTTCACTGATTAAGTTTGACATCATTAATGAGATAATCTGGAAATATCATCGTACCGACCCGTATGACTGTGAAAAATATGTCAGGTTACAGTGATCTCATTAGAAGGTGATGATTTCAAAATTCGTTACACCCTCTTGCTATAGTTATTGTATGAAAAGTTATTTTTAAAATATCTACCCAAACAATGATAAGAATCACATGGTTATTTTTTTTTTCTTATAAAAACTGAGGGAAACACCTCAGAACTTCACTTTGGTTCCACTCAAACTGAGGAAAACACCTCAGAACTTCACTATGGATCCACTCAAACAGAGGGAAACACCACAGAACTTCACTATGGTTCCACTCAAACTGAGGGAAACACCTCAGAACTTCACTGTGGTTCCACTCAAACTGAGGGAAACTGAGGGAAACACCTCAGAACTTCACTTTGGTTCCACTCAAACTGAGGGAAACACCACAGAACTTCACTCTGGTTCCACTCAAACTGAGGGAAACACCTCAGAACTTCACTGTGGTTCCACTCAAACTGAGGGAAACACCACAGAACTTCACTCTGGTTCCACTCAAACTGAGGGAAACACCTCAGAACTTCACTGTGGTTCCACTCAAACTGAGGGAAACACCTCAGAACTTCACTGTGGTTCCACTCAAACTGAGGGAAACACCACAGAACTTCACCCTGGTTCCACTCAAACTGAGGGAAACACCACAGAACTTCACTGTGGTTCCACTCAAACTGAGGGAAACACCACAGAACTTCACTCTGGTTCCACTCAAACTGAGGGAAACACCACAGAACTTCACTCTGGTTCCACTCAAACTGAGGGAAACACCACAGAACTTCACTCTGGTTCCACTCAAACTGAGGGAAACACCTCAGAACTTCACTGTGGTTCCACTCAAACTGAGGGAAACACCACAGAACTTCACTCTGGTTCCACTCAAACTGAGGGAAACACCTCAGAACTTCACTGTGGTTCCACTCAAACTGAGGGAAACACCTCAGAACTTCACTGTGGTTCCACTCAAACTGAGGGAAACACCACAGAACTTCACTCTGGTTCCACTCAAACTGAGGGAAACACCTCAGAACTTCACTGTGGTTCCACTCAAACTGAGGGAAACACCACAGAACTTCACTCTGGTTCCACTCAAACTGAGGGAAACACCACAGAACTTCACTCTGGTTCCACTCAAACTGAGGGAAACACCTCAGAACTTCACTGTGGTTCCACTCAAACTGAGGGAAACACCACAGAACTTCACTCTGGTTCCACTCAAACTGAGGGAAACACCTCAGAACTTCACTGTGGTTCCACTCAAACTGAGGGAAACACCACAGAACTTCACTCTGGTTCCACTCAAACTGAGGGAAACACCACAGAACTTCACTCTGGTTCCACTCAAACTGAGGGAAACACCTCAGAACTTCACTGTGGTTCCAATCAAACTGAGGGAAACACCTCAGAACTTCACTCTGGTTCCACTCAAACTGAGGGAAACACCTCAGAACTTCACTGTGGTTCCACTCAAACTGAGGGAAACTGAGGGAAACACCTCAGAACTTCACTGTGGTTCCACTCAAACTGAGGGAAACACCACAGAACTTCACTCTGGTTCCACTCAAACTGAGGGAAACACCTCAGAACTTCACTGTGGTTCCACTCAAACTGAGGGAAACACCACAGAACTTCACTCTGGTTCCACTCAAACTGAAGGAAACACCACAGAACTTCACTGTGGTTCCACTCAAACTGAGGGAAACACCACAGAACTTCACTGTGGTTCCACTCAAACTGAGGGAAACACCACAGAACTTCACTGTGGTTCCACTCAAACTGAGGGAAACACCTCAGAACTTCACTGTGGTTCCTCTCAAACTGAGGGAAACACCACAGAACTTCACTGTGGTTCCACTCAAACTGAGGGAAACACCTCAGAACTTCACTCTGGTTCCAATCAGGATGGCATCATACAAGTTAGTGTATTTTCATTAAAACTTTTGCGAATTTTTTTTTTTTTTTTTTTTTTTTTAAAGAAAACTATTTTATTAATTTTTTTTTTTAAGTTGCACTTGTGAAAAAAGAGAGGAGATTTTGAAACTCCTGAATTATATCATGGAGGATATTAAAACTATGGAGTGTCCGTGAGTTATTATTTTTTTTTCTTTTCTTTTTTTTTTGGTTTTGTTACCGTTTTTCTGCTTATTTTTTATTTTAATTTTAAATTAAATCAGTATGAATCATTTACTTGAGATGTGAATATTTTTTTTTAGAATGGCCTTACGTTTACATAAGAGGAAAACGTTTTTCAGGTATTGAGATTATATAATTACGTGTGAAGAAATTTAGTGTTTTTTTTTTGTACTCACACTTTATTAATTTTTATAATTTATTAATTTTTTTTACATTTAGTCTGTAAATTTTATTTCAGTACGCCTGATGTTTCGTGAGTGTATTAATTTAATCCTTACTTTAATAATTTCCTCATTTTTATTTATTTTTTACGTACTTAACGAGAAAAAAAAGGGGAAACAAAAATTAATTTTGTTTTAAATATTTTTTATTAGTCCGGTGGGGAAAAAGTCCAACAGAAATGGGTTAGTATATTACAAGAGTATTTCTAATCCCTTTTTTTTATTTTGGAAAAAATAAAATTACGCAGAAAAAAGGATCACAAAAGTATTATTAAAATATAGTCAGATAGATAAATAGTTAGATCATACAAATAGATATCTTTTTTTTTCCTTTTAGACCGCCGAACGCACCACGACGTCCGCCGTTAGTATTTTATACTTTTCTTTAAAAAAAAAAATTATTGGGATTCCTTTAAGCCAATACATAATTTTCTTAAACGTTTATTTCTTTATTAAATATATATACATATGGATTTACTTTATCTTTCATTTACTGATTATTGTAATGATTTATTTTCAGCCGTCTTGTGATGGAGATCATAAGCGTAGAAGAGTGGGTTTTCTTTTTTTAACGTCAAGTGTAACTAGTGCTAATTGTAACGGGAACCGTTACAGATGTTCCCCAAACGCTCCCCAACTCCTTTTTGGTGCCATATTCCCTGTAAGCTTCATTAAATAAGAGAAACTCTGTGCATTTTTGACTTTAACAACGTTTTCTCAGAAGGATACCAATTAAATTCAAATTTTAGCATTACACCCGTGCGCATGTGAATGCATGTGCGTTATGATCATATCATCTTGTCTACACTATCTACATATCTTAATATACAATATATTAAAGATTCAGTCCAAAAGTATGAAAAATCACTCTTTCAAAAGTATTTTTCATGTCACTCGTTCCAAATGCACGCACGTGCGTGCACATGCATGATGACCATACCTTCTTGTAGGAGTCCCTTATATCTATCTATATTTTAAATCCCATCTTGTTTGGTTGAAAAACAAGGGAGTTATAGCCATTTCAAGTTTAAGCCAATCAGATTGCAGCACACGTGCATGCGCGTGATTTCATGATTTTTTTTTCTACATCATATTGTAGTATATCCCAATGCATGACTATATTTTAAATTTCAAAGCATTTCGTCAAAAAACAAAGGAGATATAGCCATTTATTGTTTCAGCCAATCAGATTGCAGCACGCGGGCATGCGCATGCTTTCATGAAAATTCTTATATATCACGCTGTAGATCTTCATAATGTAGGTCTATGTTCAAAATTCCAAAGGATTATGACAAGAAACAAGAAAGATATTGAGACTTTAGTTTCAGCCAATCAGAGCGAAGCGCACGTGCATGCGCGTGAGATCTTACTTTTTTGACCATGTCATTTTGTCTATCCTTCTAATATATACTTATAATATGAATTTTAAATCATTTCATCAATAATTTAAATAGTTACGTCTGTATCAATTATATTGGACATTTCTCGTGTTGCACGTGCGAGCTCTTGCAAGCACATGTGCATGCACATGCTTTCATGATAAATTTTATATTACAGGCTGTAGATCTCCCTAATGTATGACTATGTTCAAAATTTCAAATGATTTTATCAAAAAACTTAAAAGATATTGAGACTTTAGTTTCAGCCAATCAAAGCGAAGTGCACGTGCATGCGCGTGCGATCTTGCTATTTTGACCATATCATCTTGTGCATACTACTAATATATCCTTACATTATAAGTTTCAAAACATTTCGTCACAAAATAGAAAAGTTACGGTTATATCCATTATATATTGGTCATTTTAAGTTTTGCACGTGCGCGCTCTTGCAAGCACGTGCGCGCAAAATGACCTTGATTCCGCAAATCTACATAACATGCCTACTTACCCTAAAAAGGTTTCACTTAAGTCGGATGTGTAGTTTACAAGATCACTCGCGGAAAAGATTTTCCCAGGAAGAAAAATAATAATAATAACAATAAGAACTAGGGCTAATTGTAACGGGGACCGTTACAGATGTTCCCCAAACGCTCCCCAACTCCCTTTTGGTGCCATATTCGCTGCAAGGCTATCAAATAAGACACACTTTATGCAATTTAGACTTAAACAACGTTTTCCAAGAAGAATACAAAAAATATTTTAAATTTAGCATTGCACGCGTGCTCATCTGAATGTATGTGCTTAATGACCATATCGTCTTGTCTACACTATTTGTATATTTTAATATACTTAATATCAAATCAATTAATCCAGAAGTATTAAGAAATACACTCACTTAAGCGTATTTTTAATATTACTCATTTCACGTGCACGCACGTGCATGCACGTGCATGAGGACTATAAAATTCTTGTAGGAGTCTGTTATGTCTGTCTATGTTCTAAATCCCATCCTGTTTAGTTGAAAAACAAGGGAGTTATAGCCATTTACAATTTTAGCCAATAAGAATGCAGCACACGTGCATGCGCGTGTTTTCACGATATTTGTTATATATAATATTGTAGTACATACTAAAGTATGTATATATGTTAGATTTCATAGCATTTCGTCAAAAAACAGAAAAAATATTGAGATTTTTGTTTCAGCCAATCAGAACGAAGCGCACATGCACGCACGTGCATGTATGTGCATGATGACCATACCTTCTTGTTGGAGTCCATAATATGTGTCTATGTTCTAAATCCCATCCTGTTTGGATGAAAAACAAGGGAGTTATAGCCATTTAAAGTTTAAGCCAATCAGATTGCAGCACACGTGCATGCGCGTGCTTTCAGGACAATTGTTATATATCATATTGTAGAACATCCTAAAGTATGCCTATATTTTAAATTTCATATCATTTCGTAAAAAAACGGAAAAGATATTGAGATTTTTGTTTCAGCCAATCAGAGCGAAGCGCACGTGCATGCGCGTGAGTTCGTGCTAATTTGACAGTGTCATATTATCAACACTATTAATATATCTTTATAGAATGAGTTTCAAATCATTTCATTAAAAAATGTAAAAGTTGTAGCTATATTAAGTATATCGATCATTTCACTCATATCACGCGCACGCACGTGCAGGCGTATGCGCGCAAAATGACCTTCGTTCCGCACACCTACACTACACACCTATTAACCCTAAAAAGGTTTTAGCTTAGTTGGATGAACAGTTTCTGAGAACACTCGCGGACAAAAAAGTACCGGAGAACAAAGAAGAAAAAAAAGAATAATAATAATAATAACTAGTGCTAATTGTAACGGGGACCGTTACAGATGTTCCCCAAACGCTCCCCAACTCCCCTTTGGTGCCATATCCCCTGTAAGCTTCATTAAATAAGACAAACTCTATGCATTTGAGACTTTAACAACGTTTAACCAGAAGTGTACCAAGTTCATTCAAATTTTAGCATTGCACGCGTGCGCGTGAGAATGCATGTGCGTAATGACCATATCATATTGTCTACAGAATCTATATATATAATCCAAAAGTATTAAAAAAAATACGCTCATTCAAGTGTATTTTTTTTATTTTACTCATTTCACGTGCACGCACGTGCATACATGAGCATGGTGACAATACCTTCTTGTAGAAGTCCATTACATCTATCTTTATTCTAAATCTCACCCTGTTTGGTTGAAAACCAAGGGGGTTATTGCTGTTTAAAGTTTCAGCCAATCAGATTGCAGCATATGTACACGCACGTGTATGCATGTGCATGGTGACCATACCTTCCTGTAGAGGTCCATTATATCTATCTATAATCCAAATCCCATCCTGTTTGGTTGAAAATCAAGGGAGTTATTGCTGCTTAAAGTTTCAGCCAATCAGATTGCAGCATATGTACATGCACGTGTATGCATGTGCATGTTGACCATACTTTCTTGTAAAGGTCCATTATATCTATCTATGTTCCAAATCCCATCCTGTTTGGTTGAAAATCAAGGGAGTTATAGCTATTTAAAGTTTCAGCCAATCAGATTGCAGCGCACGTGCATGCACGTGTTTTCATGAAAATTGTTATATATCTTGTTGTAGGATATCTTAATGCATGGCTATCTTTAAAATTTCAAAGGATTTCATCAAAAAACAAGAAAGATTTTGAGACTTTAGTTTCAGCCAATCAGAGCGAAGCGCACGTGCATGCGCGTGAGATCTTGCAATTTTGACCATGTCATATTGTCTATGTTACTAATATATCCTTATATTATAAGTTTCAAAGCATTTCATCAAAAATGTAAAAAGTTACGCCTATATCAATTAAATCGGTCATTTCACATGTTGCACGTGCACGCTCTTGCAAGCACGTGCGCGCAAAATGACCTTCGTTCCGCAAATCTACAAAACATGCCTACTAACCCTAAAAAGGTTTCACCTAAGTCGGATGTATAGTTTACAAGATCACTCCCGGACAAATAAGTACCCAGGAAGAAGAAAAATAATAATAATAATAAGAAACAGAGTAAAAACAATATGTTCCCCAACTTCGTTTGGGGAACATAATAAGAAACCGAGTAAAAACAATATGTTCCCAAACTCCGTTTGGGGAACATAACTAGTGCTAATTGTAACGGGGACCGTTACAGATGTTCCCCAAACGCTCCCCAATTCCCTTTTGGTGCCATATTCCCTGTAAGCCTTATTAAATAGGACAATATCTGTGCATTTTGACTTTAACAACGTTTTCCCAAAAGGATACCAATTATATTCAAATTCTAACATTGCACACGTGCCCATGTGAATGCACGTGCGTAGTGATCATATAATCTTGTCTACACTTTCTATATATTAAGATTTACGTTATATATTAAAGCATTTAGTCCAAAAGTATTAAATATCACTCCTTCAAGTGTATTTTTACTTTCACTCATTCTAAATGCACGCACGTGCGTGCACGTGCATGATTACCATACCTTCTTGTAGGAGGCCCTTATATCTATCTATGTTCTAATTCCAATCCTGTTTGGTTGAAAACCAAGGGAATCATAGCCATTTCAAGTTTCAGCCAATCAGATGGCAGCACACGTGCATCCACGTGATTTCAATTTTTTTTTTCTAAATCATATTGTAGAATATCCTATTGCATGACTATGTTTTAGATTTCAAAGCATTTCGTCAAAAAACAAAGGAGATATAGCCATTTAAAGTTTCAACCAATCAGATTGCAGCACATGTGCATGCGCGTGATTTCTTGAATTTTTTGTATATCATATTGCAGGATATCCTAATGCATGACTATGTTTTAAATTTCAAAGTATTTTGTCAAAAAACAAAGGAGATATAGCCATTTAAAGTTTCAGCCAATCAGATTGCAGCGCACGTGCATGCGCGTGATTTCATGAATTTTTTTTCTACATTATGTTGTAGGATACTCTAATTCATGACCATGTTTAAGATTTCAAAGCATTTCGTTGAAAAACAAAAGAGATATTGAGATTTTTGTTTCAGCCAATCAGATTGCAGCGCACGTGCATGCGCGTGAGTTCTTGCTAATTTGACAGTGTCATATTATTAACACTATTAATATATCCTTATGTAATGAGTTTCAAAGCATTTCATCAAAAAATGTAAAAGTTATAGCTATATTACGTATATCAGTCAATTCACTCATTTCACGCGCACGCACGTGCAGGCGTATGCGCGCAAAATGACCTTCGTTCCGCACACCTACACTACACACCTATTAACCCTAAAAAGGTTTTAGCTCAGTTGGGTGAACAGTTTCTGAGAACACTCGCGGACAAAAAAGTACCGGAGAACAAATAAGAAAAAAAATAATAATAATAATAAGAAACAGAGTAAAAACAATATGTTCCCAAACTCCGTTTGGGGAACATAATAATAACTAGAAAGTCTGCTTGCAAGCAATAGCATATGTCGCCCCGTATTAGACAAGACTTTCATTTTTATCATCACTAAAACAAAAGTCCATAAGCTAAGTTTGAAAACCTTTGAGTTATATCAGTCCTTTCCATTGGAAACGGAAGACCTTAATTCGGTACATCCCTCTCATTATTTTTAGAATCGGTAGGAGAAGAAAGTAGTGCAGGAAAATTACAAGTTCCTCAATTTGCAGACTTGCATAAACGAAATCTGGCAGGTGTACTGAACTGAGCCTCATACTTGTAAATTGGCAGTATCTTTCCTATCATAAAAGCTTGGGAAATGTAATTAATGAAGAAGATCAGCCGAATTATTTTGTGTATTGTAACGCCAGTGGGAACTCTGAAATTTCCCTCTTTCACTTTCATTTTAGAGGTTCTACCGAAAAACGAATCTGACATGCCACCATCAATTCGAGCATTTCTGCATTGCAGAGAGCTGATGTGTGTTATGAGATGATAAATCATGTGTGAACTTTCTCAGTTTAGCGGAATCATGAACATTTTCGGCGAGATGAATGTTTTGTATACAGTGGTGATCAAGGCTTTGCGAACCATCAGGAGCGGATCAAAGAATTTATGAATGAATAAAAACTATGGAAATGACGTACCAATTTTTTAATTTATACTTGCACTATCTAATGAAATGAATAATATACAAGTGATAGATATACAAGAAAACGCGAAATGATAATAAATGCAGCTGACAATCGTTATTTTTTTTTATATAGATAAAATAAAATATTTATAAATTCAAGAGACAAAACAGAAGGAGAATGAATGATGGCAAAATATCACATGACGGGAACTGAATTTTATGAATGAAGATTTCAAAAAGTTACTTGTAAGTTGTATATGTTATATCTGTGTATTCTACTTGGCTGTGTGCTTCAAAAAAAAGGGGGGGGGGGGGTCGTCTTGAACATAGTAAATAGCCATAACGTTTGAACGGTAAGTACCAGGGCTTTCGTATTTCAAATATGTAATCCTTGTGAAAAGAACTTTTATTGGATACGACGAACTTTGACCCTTTGACCTAGACCTTGGAGAACACATGTGTACATCTGAATCTTTTTTTCTGTTTCGTTTCTATGGCAACCGTGAGCGACTCATTACAATTATTTTGAAAGTAGAAATCACTTTGACACATTGCAAGAAATAAACATTGAAAGTTTCAAAACGATTGCCTGAGTAGTTATTGAGAAAATCGAAATTAAAGAATTTTTACTTTCACCTGGTTTCCATGGCAATAATCGATTATATGAAAATTTTAAATACGAGTTGCAGAACTACAGATACTAATCCTTAAAATAAGAAAAGTTTCATGACGAACGTTTTAGGGACCAGAGAGAACACTCTCGGACAAAATTTGTCGCTTTTTACAGGTTTCCATGGCAACGGTAGACATATTGGAACTGAACGACCTCACTGCACAACTACAACCAGTGATCGTCCTTTGAGGAAAGTTTCAGGAAGATTGTCCCAGCCATCTCCGAGAAACAGCCTGGATAAAAAAAACATGCGTACAATATCAATATGTCGTCCCCGACTTCGTTCGGGGCGACATAATAACTCCTGAATTTTTCTCATCAATAACTCCTGAATTTTCCCCTTCAATTCGAGCATTTCTGCATTGCAGAGAGCTGGGTCCCCCATCATAAAACATTCTTAAGTCTGAGAATGCTCTCAAGCATTTCTCAAATCCAAAATTCTCAGACTCAGCGGCCGTCATAAAAAGTTGAGAAAAATAAAAATACCTTAAACTCTTTCATTCTCAAAATCTCAGCTGAGTAATTCTCAAGAGATGAGTTGAGAATTTTTTTGAGAATTCTCATAGTTTCATGACGGCGGACCCTGATGTGTGTTATGAGATGATAAATCATGTGTAAACTTTCTCAGTTTAGCGGAATCATGAACATTTTCGGCGAGATGAATGTTTTGTATACAGTGGTGATCAAGGCTTTGCGAACCATCAGGAGCGGATCAAAGAATTTATGAATGAATAAAAACTATGGAAATGACGTACCAATTTTTTAATTTATACTTGCACTATCTAATGAAATGAATAATATACAAGTGATAGATATACAAGAAAACGCGAAATGATAATAAATGCAGCTGACAATCGTTATTTTTTTTTATATAGATAAAATAAAATATTTATAAATTCAAGAGACAAAACAGAAGGAGAATGAATGATGGCAAAATATCACATGACGGGAACTGAATTTTATGAATGAAGATTTCAAAAAGTTACTTGTAAGTTGTATATGTTATATCTGTGTATTCTACTTGGCTGTGTGCTTCAAAAAAAGGGGGGGGGGGTCGTCTTGAACATAGTAAATAGCCATAACGTTTGAACGGTAAGTACTAGGGCTTTCGTATTTCAAATATGTAATCCTTGTGAAAAGAACTTTTATTGGATACGACGAACTTTGACCCTTTGACCTAGACCTTGGAGAACACATGTGTACATCTGAATCTTTTTTTCTGTTTCGTTTCTATGGCAACCGTGAGCGACTCATTACAATTATTTTGAAAGTAGAAATCACTTTGACACATTGCAAGAAATAAACATTGAAAGTTTCAAAACGATTGCCTGAGTAGTTATTGAGAAAATCGAAATTAAAGAATTTTTACTTTCACCTGGTTTCCATGGCAATAATCGATTATATGAAAATTTTAAATACGAGTTGCAGAACTACAGATACTAATCCTTAAAATAAGAAAAGTTTCATGACGAACGTTTTAGGGACCAGAGAGAACACTCTCGGACAAAATTTGTCGCTTTTTACAGGTTTCCATGGCAACGGTAGACATATTGGAACTGAACGACCTCACTGCACAACTACAACCAGTGATCGTCCTTTGAGGAAAGTTTCAGGAAGATTGTCCCAGCCATCTCCGAGAAACAGCCTGGATAAAAAAAAACATGCGTACAATATCAATATGTCGTCCCCGACTTCGTTCGGGGCGACATAATAATAAGAAACAGAGTAAAAACAATATGTTCCCCAACTTCGTTTGGGGAACATAATAATCTTATAGAAATTATATGTAGTCTGACGGTATTGAGAAAATGTTATTATTATTTTATAGTTCGGATAGTTTGGTGCAACTACTGAACGATAGCACCTTTGAGGAGGAACAGTAAGCAAATCTCTCTCTCTCTCTCTCTCTCTCTCTCTCTCAGCTACTGACTTAACTACTCAAATACAGTAAACATTACTTTAAAAAACATTTCAGAAACGGGTCAATGACGGTAGAAGTTATGGAAAAAAATGAGGAGAAAAATGAATGTGAGTCTCTCTCCCTCTCTCTCTCACCCACACACTCCGTCATACATATACATATACATCCTCTCTCTTTCTCACACACACACACACACACCCACTCTCACACATACACACAAACACAAACACACATACATATATTCAATTGTGTACTATATGTCTTGTTTTTAGTTTGTAGAAAGAAGAAAAGAATCGCGTATACATTGTAATATCGCGAAAAAGAATAAAAATGTTGAAATCAAAATGATAATATTTTGTTTGTGTTATTATTAAAACTATATGTGAAGTTGGAAAAAGGCTTCATGAAAGAATGGTTGTAAAATGAATGAGGAGACTGATGAAATGAATGAGGAGACTGATGAAATGAATGAGGAGACTGATGAAATGAATGAGGAGACTGATGAAATGAATGAGGAGACTGATGAAATGAATGAGGAGACTGATGAAATGAATCTACGTTTATATTATTGCAAAGAAAAATGAAATGAAACAAGAAATAACAAAATAAAGTGTTGTTACTTGATGTGATCATGTAATATGGGAAATCTTTTGTATATAGTGGAATGATTCTGATTTACACTAAAGTAAATAAAATAAATATGTTATAATCTGTCTTATATACATTAATTTTATAATTTTAATTCATGGATGATAACTTTAAAAAAAGAGAATAATTTTTACTGATATTTGACAGGTTATAACCAATTTATTTAAAAAAAAAAAACACACACACACTAAGAAAGTGTACGAAGGATCCTATAACCATTGAATAAAAAAATAGACTTCAATGAAAAATTGATATACTTATTTTGTTTTTATTCTTCTTTTGTTTTTTTTTTTTTTTTTTTTGAATATGTCGATTATATTAAACAATGGCTTATCAGATTAAATTTAGAAAAAAAGAAATTAAAAAAAACAAACAAAGAAAGTGTACGAAGGATCCTATAACCATTGAATAAAAAAATAGACCTCAATGAAAAATTGATATACTTATTTTATTTTTATTCTTCTTTTTTTCTTTGAATATGTCGATTATATTAAACAATGGATTATCAGATTAAATTTAGAAAGAAAAGAAATTAAAATTGTATTCGTTAATTCAAATGTCGACTGTTATTTATTCTATTGATTTCGTGAGTCTATTATACTCTGTATATGTATTTTTAAAAAAAGACTATTTCGAAATCTCTCTTGGTAACAGACTGTTGTTTACGGATGATAGCTGACAACCAATAGAATTTGTCATTGAAAAATAACATCAGTGAAAATCGTATAAAAATATCTAAATATTTATTTTTTGAGTAGTCTAATAGCAACCCTCAGATCAGTAAGAACGTAACATTTTCATCTACCCCCCCCCCCCCCCCCCCCCCCCCCCCCCCAATGTATCAATGTGGATATTGTCATTTAATATTCGGAGATTATGATAGTATGGATAATCACGAAAAAACGCACAGTCAGGAAAATAAGAGAGGAGATTCATTCCCTGATAGATAAGAAAAAAAAACCCAGATATACAACATGTATAAAAATACTCCAAAGCAAATCAAGTCCAAGCAAATAAAAAAAATTGGGAAAAGAAGAGAACTATAAATAAAAGAACTGGATAAAATTTATGAAATAAAAAAAGTATGTGTGTTGTTATTGTTGTTGTTGTTGTTTTTTTTTTGGTTGTTTGTTTTGTTTGTTTTAACCAAGAAATGATTAAGGGAAGTATACTTATTTAGAAGTGTATACATGTAACAATAGTTTTATATCTGATTTTAAATGCATTAAATCCTCGCTCGGTTACAAGACGCCGACTGGAGAAAGGGAGCTAATACGAAAAAAAAAGATTGGTATATTATGACATGAAAGGACTTTTATTTTAAAGACAAATATATACACCCCTCCTTCCGTTTTGGTGGGAGTAGGGAGTAGTTAGATTTCAAATTTCTTTAGTTCTACTATACAATTTATTATTTATAAACGTAACTTTTAATGGACAATTGGAGAAATCATTCATATTTTATCCGTTTAATGTTTGATAACATATTAAAAAAAAAATAGAAATAAAAAAATCATATTTAGAAGAAAGCAATCATTGTAGATCTTTAAGAAAGATGGAGGGTACGTATATGTGTGTGTGTTCTTTATTTTTTTCCCCCGCTTTCGCGAAAGCGAGGGGACATTAAATCTCATTCGTCTGTCCATCAGTCTGTCAGTCTGTCCGTCCGTCACAAATTTAACCTTGCCCATAACTTTTGATTTAGTAGAGCTCTGACATATTTCACATATGTAATTCTTGTGATAAGACCTTTCTTTGGGTACCACCAAATTTGACCTTTTGACCTTGAAGTTTAACCCACTTTTACACAAAAAATTTCATACTTTAACTTTGGCCATAACTTTTGAATAGTCGATACAAGTTTTTTTATATTTCACATAAATGTTTTTTGTGAAAAGACCTTTCATTGGATACCAACAACTTTGACCTTTTTACCTTGACCTTGGAGATCTCCTTGACCTCGGAGATTTCCGAACTTATGGAAAAAATTTCAACCTTGACCATAACTTTTGAACGGTACGGGCTAGGGCTTTCATACTTCATATATGTAATTCTTGTGTGAAGGTCTTTCATTGGATACCAAGAATTTTGACCCTTTCACATTGACCTTGGAGGTTGGCCTACTATTAAAAAACTATGACCTTTGCCAAAACTTTTGAACAGTAGATACTAAGACTTTTGTATTTCACATATATATTCTTTGTGGCAAGACCTTTCATTTGATATCAACAACTTTGACCTTATGACCTTGACCTTAGAAATTACCGAACTTATGAAAAGATTTTAACATTGTTGACCATAACTTTTGAACGGTACGGGCTAGGGCTTTCATACTTCATATATGTAATCCTTGCGTGAAGGCCTTTCGGCAGGGGATGTTCACTCCTCCATGGCACCTGATCCCGCCTCTGATGTTTCGGAGGTCCGTGTTTGCTCTGCTCTTATTTTGTATATTTGTTTAATGGACGTTGAGATTGAATACTGTTCGTTATTTCCATATCCTTCTATACCAAAAACTTTTATTCTTTCACCTTGACCTTGGAGTTTGGCCTACTTTTCAAAAACTATTACCTTTGCCACAACTTTTGTACAGTAGATACATTTATTAGGACTTCATATTTCACATATATGTTCTTTGTGGCAAGACCTTTCATTTTATTGATTGATTGATTGATTGTATATTGTTTAACGTCCCTCTTGAGAATTTTTCACTCATATGGAGACGTCACCGATGCCGGTGAAAGGCTTCAAATTTAGACATTTACTCGGCACTCAGGGCCATTGAGCAGTGAAGGTTCTTTATCGTGCCAACGCCTGCAGCTGACACTGGGCCTCGGTTTTTAATGTCTCATCCGAAGGACCCGCAACTTTTACTTCAAAGTGCCGAGCGCATGGCCAGGGAACAGTTGCTACCCATTCTAACGACTAGGTCGGTCGCGGCCGAGATGCGAACTCACGACCTCCCGATCACGGAGCGAGGGCTCTACAGACTGAGCTACCGTGAACGGTTAATTGGTTGGAAGATAACGAACACCAAACTTCTTATGGAACCTTGAGCGAAACAACAGAACCACTTCCAATTAGTCCTTTTGTGCACCCTGAGCAAAGATCTCCTGTAAAAACAAGAACTGGGAGAAGAATTAAACCCAGGGAGATCTACTAACCATCACTTTAATATCAATTATTTCAGATAAGTGATTTTTTTTTCAAAAATTATCTGTTATTTGAAAGTAACATATTTTCAAAAGTATTATTTGTAATGATTTGTAATCTCAAATGTGTGTAATTAACATTTGGAAATTGATCTTATCTATTATTTCATGGTAATATAAAAGAGTTGGAATATTTTAAAACAGCTGGACTGTTGAACCTTATTCCTATACTCCGATATTACTTTGGTATACTTGATTTGTTTTGAAAAGAAAATTCTAATATTAGTTGTACACTGATTTTGATAGGTTGCTTTCATGGCCGTATTGGACATTTTTGTCACCCGTGAGGAAATAGAGAAACTTAACTGTGACATATGCCCCTTGTGGCAGGAGAGGGGAATAACATGTAACGTAGAGGGATGCGAGACGTGGTTGGGGAGCTACAAAGCGTGCAGAACACACTGGACAGAAGTCCATGAGCCAAATATTGAAATATATAAATGCACTGTCATTATGCTAGTAAGAGGAGGGGACAGGTGACTCGGCATGCGCGCCTCAGACATCAAAGCGCCGTGGAATCCACTCACACCACAGTTAGGAATCTATGCTATAAAGATCCGCAAAATAGTTTGATGCCCTTGGCACCAGTGTCTGAAGCCCGAGACAGATTTCGAATGCGAGGCCGCTTTGAAAAGAAAAAAACAGTCTCAATCGTGAGGCCGGTCCCATATTAGCAAAGCAAACCACTGTATCGTTCGATCAGAGGTTTGCCCGATCCAAGAGGGAGAAAACATCGTGATCACAGGAAGACTGGGGGGGGGGGAGGCAATCGGTGCCAACAGTGAGAAAATATACATTGTAGTTTGACAAGTGACAGTGTAAAGTTAATGTTAACTGTTAAATGATATTTTTTACTTCTATTTTAGCTTTGTTGTTTAATTGGATTTTTTTCTTTTCATTCATTCATTCCTGCTATAGATTTAATTATAATTATGAATAAAATGATATACTCATTTATGTCTTTAGAAGGGGGATGTAGCAGGAATGGATTTTCTTCTATGCATTTATGCCTTGTATTTGAGTAATAACATGTAATTATCATTGTTTTCATACATATATGTGTATACTGCCTTATCCCTAATACATTTGTTTATATTTAGCATGTTTACAAACATTCTCAGGGAAAAGCATGTGTTGCTTCAATAAAAGTTTTGGGCTAATGTTTATCTAAATTTTGATTCGGGTGCATCCACTAAGATTCTAAGTTGATTTTTTCTATTGTTTCCAAAAAGTATAAAAACCCGTGTAACTGCTACTTTAGTGGGGAATCTTAAAAAGCAGTACGTTTTCTCACTTTTATAGAGGTTTATTAGGTATTTAACAGTTTGCACCCTTTGAAATTATGTTAAGATATTATAAAGTATTGGTACAAAAATTGTCGTCGTCTAGTGCTCCATGTTAAATTTATTAGGCCATAAAAAAGTAAGGAGTTAGGTTTTCAATAAATAAATGTAAATAAGGTTTTTTTTTAAATTTATATAAGCCTTTTCCCCCGGCTAGGTTGGGCTAGCGTTTCCAGACGCTAGGATGGGGTGGTTTTTGCTGGGTTTTCAAAATTGGGATTTTATTTAACAAGGCAGAAATTTGCAGTTGGAATATTTTAAAACAGCTGGACTGTTGAACCTTGCAGTTGTTATTTTTTATACCATTTTTTGTTTTTCTATACAAATGTAAAATAAGTTTTGTTTATTGAAACTGGTGTCTTCATTACAATTGACATGAGGTGTTGAAATAAGGTACAAACAGGCTCGGATATAAGACCAAGCAGAATCTCAAATTAAAATACGAACCTGGGAAAAAGATTATATAAGAAAATAGGAGAGTGTTGAAAATATTTTAGAACCACTAATGACAATGGTGTTCTGACACATTACTCCTATTACAATTATTAAAAAAAGTTAATATTCCAGCATCAAGGATCCTTTCTGTTGTCTTTGCTCCTAAGTTTGTTTAATGGACGTTGAGATTGAATACTCTTCGTTATTTCCGTATCCTTCTCCTAAGCCTGTATCAAACCTGGAGAGATAAGACTGTGTGGATATGCGGAAAGCCAACACAAAGATGTAATGTGAACGCCATGTAACACCTTAAAATGATGACGTGATTCTTGATAGTGATTTTGTATATAGTGTAGTAATTGTACATTAACATGTTGACGTAGAAAGTTCTATAAGAAAGCTTAACAGACTTTAAAAAAATCAATGGCAATATTTTGAAATAAATCCCGCATGGGCGTTGATGTAATAGGAGTAACTAAAATTATTGTGATGTACATGTATATGCTTTCAAAAGGGGGTCGTTTATACTTCTAAATTAAGGAGGCTCATTACACAATTTTTTGATCACGTACTACACAAAAAAATAAACCTCCATTGTTTTGACCACTTTCCTCTGTGAACGAATTATACAGGTATCTCTATAATATGACCCTTACCTTTAAAACGCTTTAAAAATAAATGAAACATGCGGTTTTTTAAACAGTGAAATCAAAGTAACGGATCCATGATGCATAAACTAAGCTTAAAAGGATTGCTTTTAAAGCTGAACTCGACTCGTAAATAGGCATACGCCATTTTTGATAGCATTATCTACAATACATCAATACTAGGGTATACTCGTCGCTTTCGTTACACCTGACTGCTTTATTGTCACAGGTATCGGCGTGGAATGGCGACCCGTGTTCGTGCTGGTTATCTTGCATTACCTTTGTGTATATATTTTATTGCAGTTACGTTTATCTATGTTGTTTGTATACTGCTCTGACTTATACAGCTATAATTGTTAATTTATTTGGTATCTTACTTTCCTGCATTAGACGAAGTTTTACGATATTATTCTCGCTACCAAGTCCTGTAAAGCATACGTCCGTCTACACTGGTGTCGACTGATTAAACTGAACAGTCTCTAATTCTTGCCCTATTTATATGGGTCTGCAGGGTAGCGAGTCTCGGGAACTAAAATGGCGGATACATGTCTTTTACGAATCGTGTTCAGCTTTAAGCAGAAATAAAAGAAAACAGCCAGCTAAATCTTCGCCAAACAAGAATGTGCAATTTTATAGCAAAGTCGTGAGTTTTTATGTTTTTATGGAGGAAATTCGAGTTTAAATCTAAAACCTCGTTGAAATTTAAAAAGTTATCTAATTGCACTGTTTAGTGTGTTGGTTTTATATCTATATATTCGCTTTATTGATTTAAATATATACTCTTGTTATTTTAAGCTTTGTTCTAAATTTTAGATGTAAAGTTCAAACATTCCATAGTTTTTGGAATTTTTATTTCGTTTAAACATTCTTCATTGAATTTACCCATTGTAATTCATCCAAATACATTCCTTGTCTCTTCAGAACTCATATTATAAATATTTTATGCACAGATTAAAAAAAGATAATGAAATTGATTGTTTTTAAGAGAAAACTATTTTTTTTTTAATTTTAAAATAAAACTAATATTAGATATTATAAGGTATTTTTATTGTGTTTACTTGTCTAAAGAGGATATCCATCATTTGACACTGACCGTTCTAAAATTCTGGTAATAATGAACTTGAAATAAAACATTTCACTAAAGAACAAAATTCACTTCTTATTATATTTGGACCCGAGAATTTCTTTAGATTTAAGTTTCAACTGAATCAAAACTTTATAGTGGAAATAAATGTTGGATATATGCTTGCTTAAAATATAAACCAAAATTTTTAGAATGTTTCCCCGTGTAACTATTTTATGGCGGCCAAAACATGCATGGAATGCGTATTTCCGGAAAAATCGTTAAAAATCAACTACTTAAAAGCAGTTTTCAATAGGTCCGCATCATAACACCACTTTGAAATCTTCTCAGATGAAATCTTGATTAAAAAGCATTCTTTATGCAAAAAATTATGATGGTGTTATTTTGCGGACTATGTTTATTTTTTAAAATGTGTTAATTTTTAAACCACCAAAACACATGAATAAGACAGAATGGTGCTATAAGACGTAATATTACTCGCCAGTTGTCGCTGAAAAATTGTAATTTTACAGGATGAATTCTTTACATCAATATTACGAATATCAGTTAATGTATTTTTTATACATGTAGTTGTAATGGTTTTGTCTAAAAAGTCTTATTGATAAAACAATTTAGAAATACAAGTACGTCATTTTAAAAAATAATGACGTCACAATGGGGGTGTAACATTTTTGATATTTTAAAATGTAGATCTCGCTATAGGCCTAAATTGTGCAATTTTAATATAAGAAGGATATGGAAATAACGAACAGTATTCAATCTCAACGTCCATTAAACAAATATACAAAATAAGTGCAGAGCAAACACGGGACCTCCGAAACATCAGAGGTGGGATCAGGTGCCATGGAGGAGTGAGCATCCCCTGCCGACCGGTCACACCCGCCGTGTGCTCGTTGTCATAATCAGGATATAACGGAAAAAATCCGTGGTCAATTCAGTGTATAAATAATGGACTAACAATTGGTATGAAAAACGTCAGTCAGCATTTCATTCAATGATAAATTGTATTTGCTGACAAGGTCATTGTATCGACCATAGAATTTACGAAATGATGACTTTAAACGAGACTGTTGATATTCTTGTTTCATCAACTTGCTTGTCAATAATTTACCTCGTTTAAGAAACTGTTCATACGCAGAGCATGCTCTTGCATATCGAATCAACTGAGATATAAATACTCCGTATGCAGGTGATGAAGGTATATTGCTGCATAAGTAAGGGAAGTTGACGATAGAAAAATTAAAGTCATCACGTTTATCATATAGCTTGGTTGTTAGATTACCATTAGTGTCTTTTTCAAGTAAAATATCCAAGTATGAAGCAGAAGTGTCGGACTCTGTGGTATCTTTTATCTCAAGCTCACCAGGATATATCGTGTCAACGTATGAATGGAAATTATCATTATTAATTGACAATACGTCGTCGATATATCTAAATGTCCAGTTGAAGGCCACAGCAAGTGTTTTCTTCTTTTCACGTAAAAGATTTTGCATAAATTCTGCTTCATATGAATATAAAAATAAGTCTGCTAATAACGGAGCGCAATTTGTACCCATGGGAATTCCAATAGATTGTTGGAATACCTGGTCTCCAAAAACCACATAGATATTGTCAATCAAAAACTCAAGCATCTTGATGTCAACTTCAGAGTACTTATATGTGCAATCAGAATCTGTTTTAACGAAATAATTTTTCAAATGACCAATGACGAGGTAAGTAAACTTACGAGTTCCATTTTTGTTGAAGAAGCAGCTGTCAATGATATCAAAAAGCCTGGATTTTAATTTGTCGTGCGGAATTGTTGTGTATAAAGTTGAAAAGTCGTAAGTTTTTATGCTGTTGATTTTTGTAAAGTCTTGTGATTTCAAATTGTCCAAAAGTTCTTTAGAATTTTTAAGTATCCACATCTGATTTACCCCACTTCTTGAATATATAGTTGTACAGTACTCTTGAAGTTTTTCCTTCACTAGTGTCAATATTTTAGTGAGAAGTAACGAAAGAGGCTTGGTTGAACATTTACTGGAACCTGCAATGTATCTTTGTTTGTAAGGACTCTTATGAAGTTTCGGAATCCAATATATATAAGGTAGTTCAAATTCATTTTGGCTCTGTGGAATATTAAAAGTATTCAAAACTGACAGGTGATTCTAAGAATTTCTTGTTAATAGAGAAGAATATGTATAAGTAGGATTACCAC
>NW_026931239.1:45000-46029 GCF_032062105.1 Saccostrea cuccullata | reverse complement strand
AGACACAACAATTTGTAATAAAGATGAAATTTTTGTATCAGAAATTGATCATGCAGACTTATCAAACATATTAGAATCAATTTTCCCAAATGCATCCGACAAAATGAAACTGTTCTTAAAATCACATAATGACATTCTATGTTCAAAGTCACCGCAAGCTAGACGCTGGAACAAAGATTTTGTGAGTTTATGTCTGTCTCTTTGAATAAGGAGTCCTAAGGCTTACCAGACTCTGTTAGAAAGCAATGTCTTAGTGTTGCTATCTGGAAGGCAACTCAGACGATACAAGAACTGCATCCCACAAGAACCAGGTATCAATGACACCACACTAAGGAGGATGTATGAATCCGCAAAAGGACTCAAACTTCCTCCAAATGGATTACATCATGATAAAACCAAAGTGCAATAAGATTTAGTGGTGGAAATGAAAGGTGGTACACCTATTATAACTGGTTGGATTGATTTAGGTGAGGAGGCACAAAACCTGAGAGTAATGAAAGATCAAACAGTGACTCAGAAACTTGCAAGTGAAGTGATGCAAATTACATTTGTAGGCTTCACAGGATTTCGATTCCCTATTTGCCATTATCCAACTGGAGGAATTAAAGCCCCGAAATTGAGCATCATAATATGGAATGTTATTGAAAAGCGGCGAAGAGAACAGGAGTTTTATGAACCTCCACTTCAATGAAAACCCAAGAGACACTTGCTACGGAAGCCCAAACTTGGTTTATTCACTGACAACAACATTCCACACTCAAGATTTTTCTCACAACATGAAAAAATTAAGAAACAGTATTCTCAAAAGTGGAGATGTTAAAGGGGTACACACAAGAAAGTTAATACTTCATGGACATTTCATTGTATGGAAGCAGTGGGAAATGGCTGTGGAATGGGACAGAACAATAAACGCACGAAGGATACATCATAAGGTTACAGATGCTCACTTACACCCAAATCTTGCTGAAAAGATGCGAAATGAGTTGGCAGAGACCATGCTTGACTCTGAAATGCTAAACCTTATGAAAT